>NC_054704.1:40713122-40808122 GCF_016097555.1 Gigantopelta aegis | reverse complement strand
ATAGATGCCATATGTCCACTGGATGTTTTGGGGGCTATTCCAATCAGGAAGGAAATGTTTTATTTAATGACACACTCAGCACATTTCATTTACGGTTATATGGCGTCAGACATATGGTTAAGAACCACACAGATATTGAGAGGAAACTCGCTGTCGCCACTTCATGGGCTACTCTTTTCGATTAGCAGCAAGGAATCTTTTATATGCACCATCCCATAGACAGGATAGCACATACCACGGCCTTTGATATACCAGTCGTGGTGCACTGGCTGGAACGAGAAATAGCCCAATGGGCCTACCGACGGGGATCGATCCCAGACCGACCGCGCAGCAAGCGAGCGCTGTACCCCTGGGCTACGTCCCGCCCCTAAAAGTGACGGATTACCTCCTGTACCTCACAAGGTCACTAAATGTTTGAACATCTGGTCCAGTAATATCAATGTTTTATCATAAGACTTGTGTGACCTTCATTACAAATAAAGAATTAAGTACATGTATATTGACTAAACAATTTGCTGCGAGTGAGAAAACAAACAACATGCCATCTGTGTCCCGAACCTGATTGCTTCGTCTTTCTAGGCGTTTAAAGGCATATTGTCACAGACCACTAACCTATTTAAAGGTCTAACAAAGTATTACCCGAAGAAAAATAATTTTATTTGTCCCTAAATGTACTTTATTCAACCATCTTCATAACCACCATACTCCATTTATTAATGACATTTTGTAAAAATAATTGAATTATGGCAATGGTCCATAATTCAAAAACTAAAATTGCCGAGAGGGATGGCATGGATTTTACTCCATCATGCTTCAGTTAAGGTGATGCGATAGCTAGATTTGGTTTCCAACAATTAATGTAATTTTTATTTATTATCCATTTTTAAAGAAATAAGTTCCTTAAATCTGTGACAGTATGCCTGTAAATCAAAATTTTTAAATAAGCAGAATGTGAAGAATTCCGTTTTACTGGCCTTCCCTAATTATTTTCCGTTAAGTACGCCCTGTACATCTATGTTGATGGCCAGTTTGTGAGTGAAATATCTGCAGAAATATTAGTAACAATAGTACTGTATCGTACAGATAGTCGAGCCACATAACACATGGTACCGGATGTTTACACTGAATGTGCGCGGAGGTCCCAGCATGGCTGCTGGTTGACTGTGATGTACCCAGTACTTAAAGGGACATTCCTGAGTTTGCTGCAATGTTTAAGATGTTATCGACTAAGAGATACTTTTTAACGATTGCAATTACATATCAAATATACTTTTCTGCATAAAATATTAGTGGCTGTATATTAAACGTATTTCTGGTCGTTCTAATATTTGTAATAGGTTAAATTTCATTTTATTTCCTAAAAAAGATTTTTTCGTACGTACGAAATTATTTGAAGACAAAATCCAGTTTGGGCTTCTTACAAATATTGAGAGGACCAGAAACACATTGAATATATAGACACTGATATTCTAAACAAGAAAATATATTTAATATGTAAGTTTAATCGTAGAACTATTTTATTAGTCGGAAACATCTTACAATGCAGCAAACTCGGGAATGTCCCTTTAAAGGTGCTATGGTATGTAAACGTTACAATAATAGGGGTTCCCGACAGAAATATTTATTAATTTTTGCTTTGAAACATAAAGTTTATACCTTCAGCTATATGCCTATAAAACTGCAACCAAATAATTCCATTTACTAGTAGAAAAATATATTTTAGTGGAAAATCTTGAGAGTGTGGCATACGCATTAACTAGTGACGTCACTGTTTTATGCTTACACATTCAACACACTAAGTTTACCCAAAAGTATTTGTGTGTGAACTGACAAGAGAAGCAAAGATGGTGGCCATGCTATATTCAGCCACAAATTATTCGGGAACCCTTCTTGTCGTCCAATATAAGACCTTTTAAAAATTATTATTCTATAGTTAATTATGGAAAGATTATACGTGGGTCGATTAATTTGTAGTTATATATTACTAATAAACGTGAAAATAACGAAATATTGATTTGAAATATTGTTGAATACGCACACCATTCGGAGTCCAAAAGCCTTGCGTGATCATTCCTTTAAAGGGACATTCCTGAGTT
This sequence comes from Gigantopelta aegis, assembly GCF_016097555.1. Lineage (NCBI taxonomy): Eukaryota > Metazoa > Mollusca > Gastropoda > Neomphalida > Peltospiridae > Gigantopelta > Gigantopelta aegis. The sequence continues at coordinate 40,806,026 of NC_054704.1, read as the reverse complement.
TGCTGCAATGTTTCAGATGTTATCGACTAACAGAGACTTTTTAGCGATTGTTATTACATATCAAATAAAAAAAATTGCATAAATTATTAGTGGCTGTATATTAAACGTGTTTCTGGTCGTTCTAATATTTGTACTAGGTTAAATTTCATTTTATTTCCTAAAAAAGATTTTTTCGTAAAAAAAAAATTATTTGAAGACAAAATCCAGTTTGGGCTTCTTACAAATATTAAGACGACCAGAAACACATTGATTATACAGAAACTGATAGTCTAAACAAGAAAATATATTTAATATTTAAGTTTAATCGTAGAAATATTTTATTAGTCGGAAACATCTTACAATGCAGAAAACTCGGGAATGTCCCTTTAATGGAACCTTGTAGTCAAGTCAGTGAGTGTTGTCTGTACAAATTACAGTATCAGATACGACTTTGCCATTGGTGACGTCTAACACTGAAATCGCGATCTTCCCATATTGTTTTTTTGGTAGATGTTTGGCGTGCATTAAGCAGGTAAATATAATATAACGCTTGACTCTCTCTTGTATAAAGATACGATTTCGAATATAGTTCCCCATTAACCATATTTTTCTTCTTCTGTACAACCATTTTTATTGCCCTCCAGAATCATCGTAATTTTATGACTGAAGAGTCCTAATTTATTATCTCACAAAATATGTGCTCAAACACAATATTAATCGAACATTTGAAAATACTCTCACCCCCACCTCCAGTTAAATCATATTATCATAATACAAAGATACGATTTGGTTGGCAGTTCCACTGGGCATTTTAGAAATATGATTCTGAATATAATTCCTTCGGACTCTTTTGCACTCCTGTTCACTTGGTGATGCAGCTCGAGTTGAACAATCCTAGGAGTGGATTTGATCTCTGAACTACGCAAAGCTACTATTTAGTATTAAATCAATTAGGTTCTGTCTTGTACAGGCGTACATAGTTACTCCTGTATTCACAATTGACAAACTATTTAATGCGACAGAATTCTGAACCTTATGAAATCGATTTATTAATGTTAACAACCATTTTTATTGTTAATATAATCCGCAATGGTTTGCCATATAAACCATCCGAAGAAATTATGGCATGTGGCAATGATCGCGTGTTCGTCTATAATGTGAGGTCGGGCATAAATGTTCTCCATTATGATCGACACAAAAGAATACGAGATAATTGCTAGCTTCTAGATTATTTGTATGCATGAACTCGTGACCAATGCAGAAGAATGTCTGTCTCTCTATTTCGGTTTCTGTCTGTCAGTCAGTCTGTCTGTATTTTTCTCTTTCACTTTTCTTTCTCACTCCCATCTTGATTCTCTCCTTAACTTCACTCCCGCCACGCCTTCTTCTACTCTCTTTTTTTCTCTCTCTCTTTTTCTACCTGCCTGTTTGCCTGTCTGTTTATCTATCTCTGTGTGTGTGGGGGGGGGGGGGGGGGGGGGGAGGACGTAGCGTAGTAGTAAAACGCTCGCTTGATGCACGGTCAGTCTAGGATCGATCTCCGTCAGTGGGCCCATTCCAGCCAGTGTGTGTATAATAATAAATGAATGGGAAGTGTAGATTATATGTATAGTAATGAATGAGGAGTATAGATTATATGTATAGTAATGAATGAGGAGTGTAGATTATATGTATAGTAATGAATGGGAAGTGTAGGTTATATGTATAATAATGAATGGGAAGTTTAGATTATATGTATAGTAATGAATGAGAGTGTAGATTATATGTATAATAATGAATGAGAGTGTAGATTATATGTATAATAATGAATGAGAGTGTAGATTATATGTATAATAATGAATGAGAGTGTAGATTATATGTATAATAATGAATGAGAGTGTAGATTATATGTATAATAATGAATGAGAGTGTAGATTATATGTATAGCAATGAATGAGGAGTGTAGATTATATGTATAGTAATGAATGGGAAGTGTAGATTATATGTATAGTAATGAATGGGAAGTGTAGGTTATATGTATAATAATGAATGGGAAGTTTAGATTATATGTATAGTAATGAATGGGAAGTGTAGGTTATATGTATAGTAATGAATGGGAAGTGTAGATTATATGTATAGTAATGAATGAGGAGTGTAGATTATATGTATAGTAATGAATGGGAAGTGTAGATTATATGTATAGTAATGAATGGGAAGTGTAGGTTATATGTATAGTAATGAATGGGAAGTGTAGGTTATATGTATAGTAATAAATGGGAAGTGTAGATTATATGTATAGTAATGAATGGGAAGTGTAGGTTATATGTATAGTAATGAATGGGAAGTGTAGATTATATGTATAGTAATAAATGGGAAGTGTAGATTATATGTATAGTAATGAATGGGAAGTGTAGGTTATATGTATAATATGTGACGGTACATTCTCTTAAATTTGTTTCGCCTGTGGCGATTTTAATTGTGTTAGAGGGCCGTGTGCAGTTTATTGCCCGTAGCCCAGATGGGCAACTTGTTACGTAAGACTTCTGCGCGACCGTCCTCGATCGGTACGCCTAATACACACCCTCAGCCAGCTGCGGAGGCCATGTGGCTAGTAGTTACGTAATATCTCCGGTAGTGCTGTTTATGGCCAGGAGATTGCTCGCGGTTGGCGACAGCCAGACTGACGATCAGAGAGAAATATACAGACTCTAGTAAATGTAGAATATGAGATGATACGTGAGGTACCGCCTTGTTCCCCCAGGCCAATTCTGATTTTGGAATAAATAGCTAGGATTTAGAGATATCTAGGAGAACGAATTAGGAAGCTACCTGGGAACGTTAGTCCGTTTGGACTTTGGTAAATATCATTTCTGCTCTGTGTATAACCTTGATGTGATTGATGTGACTTTAAATATTTTAATACTGTATTATACCAATATTCTTTAGACAGTGTCTTCGGTCATCTGACGAAGTAAATCGTAGACTTTTTGTTCTAACATTATATGAGTATTTGGTAATATAAAGCTTAGCCAGTCATCCTAGAAGACCCTAGGTAAACTGTAGGTTATTGTCTTTATTGTGATAGGTACCAGTATTAATATTGTGTTACAGATTACTGAAAGAGTAGTTAAGGGTTAATTAAAAATTAACCCGTTAGGAATAGAGCTGTAATTCCTTTATTAATTAAGTTCCCCAAGAAGCGTTCTAAATTATCACACGTTACTGAACGAGTAGTAGGGTTAGCTAAAAATTAACCAGTTAGGAATGGTGTTGTAATTCCTTTATTAATTAACTTCTCCTGGAAACTTTTCTCAATTATCACACGTGTGGGTGTGGTGTAACGGTGAAGTGATTCGCATATTGTGTAACTAGACACCCAGAGATTAACTAATTAAGTGATCAGTTCTGGGTTGTTATTATTGTTGTTATTAATTAACTACTACGGCTGTACATTTGTCAGCGTAGATTAATACAGATTCCAAAGTGTATTGTGTTTTTGTTGTGTTTTCTAGAGAACTAACGTGCTATAATAATATATACTTTATATAAGATCGTATCTCTGACCATACCTAGAGACGAGCCATACTAGGGTTAACAGCCTGTTACAGAGAGATCTAATAGATATACAGTTAGGAGAGATATTTTGATAATCGTGTTTTATTCAGTTACGGGAATTATAGAATCCCCGTGACAATAATAATGAATGGGAAGTTTAGATTATATGTATAGTAATGAATGAGAAGTGTAGGTTATATGTATAATAATGAATGGGAAGTTTAGATTATATGTATAGTAATGAATGAGGAGTGTAGGTTATATGTATAATAATGAATGGGAGGTTTAGATTATATGTATGGTAATGAATGAGAAGTGTAGGTTATATGTATAATAATGAATGGGAGGTTTAGATTATATGTATAGTAATGAATGGGAAGTGTAGGTTATATGTATACTAATGAATGGGAAGTTTAGATTATATGTATAGTAATGAATGGGAAGTGTAGGTTATATGTATACTAATGAATGGGAAGTTTAGATTTTATGTATAGTAATGAATGGGAAGTGTAGGTTATATGTATACTAATGAATGGGAAGTGTAGGTTATATGTATATATGAATGGGAAGTGTAGGTTATATGTATACTAATGAATGGGAAGTTTAGATTTTATGTATAGTAATGAATGGGAAGTGTAGGTTATATGTATACTAATGAATGGGAAGTTTAGATTATATGTATAGTAATGAATGGGAAGTGTAGGTTATATGTATACTAATGAATGGGAAGTGTAGGTTATATGTATACTAATGAATGGGAAGTGTAGGTTATATGTATACTAATGAATGGGAAGTGTAGGTTATATGTATACTAATGAATGGGAAGTGTAGGTTATATGTATACTAATGAATGGGAAGTTTAGATTATATGTATAGTAATGAATGGGAAGTGTAGGTTATATGTATACTAATGAATGGGAAGTTTAGATTTTATGTATAGTAATGAATGGGAAGTGTAGGTTATATGTATACTAATGAATGGGAAGTTTAGATTTTATGTATAGTAATGAATGGGAAGTGTAGGTTATATGTATACTAATGAATGGGAAGTTTAGATTATATGTATAGTAATGAATGGGAAGTGTAGGTTATATGTATACTAATGAATGGGAAGTTTAGATTATATGTATAGTAATGAATGGGAAGTGTAGGTTATATGTATACTAATGAATGGGAAGTTTAGATTATATGTATAGTAATGAATGGGAAGTGTAGGTTATATGTATACTAATGAATGGGAAGTTTAGATTATATGTATAGTAATGAATGGGAAGTGTAGGTTATATGTATACTAATGAATGGGAAGTTTAGATTATATGTATATGTGATAGTGTAGGTTATATGAATAATGAATGGGAAGTGTAGGTTATATGTATACTAATGAATGGGAAGTTTAGATTATATGTATACTAATGAATGGGAAGTGTAGGTTATATGTATAGTAATGAAGTGGGAAGTTTAGATTAATGGGAAGTTTAGATTATATGTATAGTAATGAATGGGAAGTGTAGGTTATATGTATACTAATGAATGGGAAGTTTAGATTATATGTATAGTAATGAATGAGGAGTGTAGATTATATGTATACTAATGAATGGGAAGTTTAGATTATGTGTATAGTAATGAACATGGAGTACATATTTAATACTAATAGATGTGTAATAATTAATGTGAGTTCCAGGTTATGTGTATAATGATGATCTATTTATTATCACATACTGAACTTAATATATTGTATAACATCAACTCACTGCTCCTAGGCATGTGCAACGTTTTTGGGGTGATTTTTGTTAACGACACCACTAGAGCATACTGATGTGTTAATGATCTAATATAGGATGTCAAACAGTTGGTAATTTGGACATTTTCAATTCATTTGAATTCATTTATTAACCTTGAACATTTACAGTTCATCAGTTATACATACAAATGCATACAACAATGACACAATGGAAGGTGTTGGCATGAAAAGGACACGGAGAATATATATGCTTTTGTATAGAGTCTTAGATTTAGCAAAACCGCTACATGTTTCTATTAGTAGCAAGGGATGTTTTTATATGCACCATCCCAAAGACATGATGGCGCATATCATGGTCTTTGATTTACCAGTCGCGGTGCACTGAGAAGAATGAGAAATAGCCGATTGGATCCACCGACGATCCTAGACCGACCGCTCATCAGGCGAGCGCTTTATCACTGCGTTATGTTCCGCCCCATGTGCATCGAGATAATCATGAATGTATACGTTATAAATGTAAATTGTATACAAGATTAGTATTGTTACAACTGTAGCACTATATCTATGGCATGTGTATCTTATTGTAATCATACACCGATATTCACATATGTTGCTAGCATGCACCAAAATTCAGTTACCTTTATATAATTATCATTCTTCTAGTATAGTAATTTTCCAGTTTCAACGGAAAATCGTTTGCAAGGTCGTCTAAAATTCGCTTTTCTTCCTTTGTCTTTCAAATCGTCTACAACTTCCTTTAATTAAAACATTATAAATCTTTTTAAACAAACAATGGTAGTCCATATCGGATTCCTGATACGAACAAAAAATGCAGGAATGATGATGGGCATACAAGGTGGTACTTAACTTGGGTAGAGTGGGTCTGAAGTAATGCTTTTCTGGTTCTCAAATATGAACTTGTTTAAGACAAAGCTTTGCAATGCTACTTTCACATAATTCCTGTCATATTAATCGGACGTAAGGGAAGCAAGAGATGGGTGAAGAGATTCTGGGATCCATCCGATCACCACACATGATGTGTTTTTATTTGTATTCTGCAAATTTGCAAGGGCGGACCGAGGAACGTTTTGACTATTTCGGTCCGCCCCTGATCATATATCCTCGTCTAGATTCGCCACTATTTATACAAAATTTTACTAAGTTCACTGGCCATACAAACATCAAAAACAAAAATATATATAATTATGCGAGTGCTTAAAAATTATTATAGCCTACGTGTAATATAGACTGGGGGTGTACATATTATTCAGAGGGAGTGCATATTATACATATAATATATACTGGCGAAGTGTATATTACATGTATAATATGCACTGGGGAGTGCTTATTCTACGTATAATCTTGATTGAGGAGTGCAAATCCAGGGGACTGCAAATTATATGTGACACCTGTACTGGAGCTCGAACCTAGTACCTACCAGCCTTAAGGCCGATGTTGTAACCAAGGCATCGATGTCTATACACACTATAAATATTGAATTAAAAATAACTGTTTCTGGTGTGTCGAATCAGATATAATAAGCATTATAGTCATAAATGTGATCGACTGTGACACACGAAACGGTAATGACCCGATTCTAGCCATGAAATATGTACTGATAGGAAATGGACATTATTTGGTGACCGCAAAACGAAAATCTTCGTTACCAGGGCAGAAAGACGTTCCGCGTATCTCTTCCCATTATTCCTATCATAATGTCACGATCGTTTATCGATCATCAAACATACTTAATTCGATTTCCTCCAAACAGGACCTACTTCTTACCGCGCGTGCCGCCGTAATGTCAGTTGTTCAGATATACCCAATATTTAGTATTCATTAATCCAAGGTAATTATCGTCAGCGTCCTATCGGTAAAAAGAGAACTAATATACACCCAGTCGTGCGATTAGGAAAACGGTTTTCGGGGATTGTTTGCGTTGCGCGCTCCCTCGTTTGGATCGAACTGGCCCGAGTATTCCGACGGTAAGAGAGCTAGACAGACATTTGGACAGTTGACACGCTCTCTAACCGCCAGAGACCAATCTATATCAATATTGCGCAATCTCTGCCTACCAATCTGGAGTCAAAGATTCCTGCTCTAATACAATAACAATCCTATATTAGTCGTTAAAGATACAGTGTCTGGTTACCATATAATAATATCATGCACAAATATGAAATACAAGTTCAACTGCACTTATAAAAAATTCGCGTGTGTTCGCTAGAAACGGAGAACGTCAAAAGTATACGCTCGATTCGTCGCCTGTGCGGCCATTGCTCGGCAAACCACAAACGACAACCTATTATCAATTTCAGTTAACAGGTGCGTTTGCGGATTTGAAATTGAAGGGTTCGTCTCAAAAAATGAAATGAGAATTCTTGCGCTATACAAAGAATATTCGGTTGAGGATACGTATTATTCTTTCGTTAAAACCGGTTTTGATCTTAACAACGTACTATCGACAATCGTACCGTCCTATTTAAATACCTTTACATCGATCTCATTCGAGCTCCCTGCTAAAAACTATTTTCACATATTAATCACTAATACACACACTACAGAAAGAAACCCGACAGCAAATACGTATTTAACCGGAACATTATTGAAATTACACATATTTAATTAAATTCCCTCATATAAAAACTTTAACACTGCATTAGCTTTATATGGTGACATATTACTATATACAATATGGTAATATGCATGCATAATAAACATAAAGAAGTTTCTTTTTATAGATGTAAAAGTTCGAATGATATCAAAACGCTTGTAAGTTTGAATCAGACAAATTGAAATTGATTCCAATTGCCTACATTGTTACATCAAATATAAACAAAAACCTGGTGGTATATTTATGATTAGTACTTTAATGAAAATGCTAATACAACCACATTTTAAACAAACGTCTGTGTTTTTGTTTTCAACGCATATCGTCAAATACCTATGTGCAAGTCAAATAACATATCAGCATTTTTCACTTGTGCAACAAGATTCGGGATGCAACTTCAAAAATCCATTATAACGTTTCTACGCGTACAGGTACACGTGACAGACCCTAGTTTTTAAATACTATGGCATATTTTTCTTTTCCTTTTCTGTTCTTTCAGTTTATTCAGTCGTTTTTCACAAACGTTTACTTTAATTGACTGATATTTATTGAAAATTGCAGTCGCCATTATTGCACAATTTCATGTTTGTAATTAGGAGAGGGCTTCGGAAGTTGGATAACTTGTGTCCAATCCTTTGGTATATACGTATAATATGTAATGAAATATGTTTTCAATACCCCCCCCCTACAACCCCCCCCCCCCAAAAAAAAAAAAAAAACAAACAAAAAAAACAACAAAAAAACAACTGGAGTCCGACATTACTGAAGTTTTATTGTTTAAAATATCCATTTCCATATATCCAAAGTCTTTTATGGCCACCCTGGTATTCGTAATGTCACGAAATGCATTTTTCTAATTCTAAAAACGCACGTACCTCTGAGAAGTTAAGATTATAGAGACTTGCTCTTGTCTATTTTAGAAGATATTTCCGGTTTCGGCGCCAGATTCTACCTTCCTTCTGTTCAAACCAAGGTCTGCAGCTCAAATCCGTTATGCAAAATGCACAGTGTAAAACATTTTCAGCCACTATAGCATACTTTATCCTTAAATTATAAATTACATACAAGGTCTTGAGAAGTTTAAAATCTGGCGGAAAGTTATGTTTGTTTTGTTTTGTTTACCGAGACCACTAGAACACATTGATTTATTAATCATCGACTATTGGATCTCAAACATTTGGTCATTGTAAGAGAAAACCAGCTATATTTTTCCATTAGTAACAAGGGATCTTTTAAACGCACCTTCCCATAGGACAGGACAGCAGATACCACGGGCTTTGAAATAGCAGTCGTGGGCCACTAGTTGGGACGGGGTAAAAACTAATTAGATAATAGTTGGCACAATCCAATATGTTTCTAGTCGTCATGTTGTTTATAGAATCTTAAAGGGACATTTCTGAGTTTGCTGCAATTTTTAACATGTTATTGACTAACAGATTTTTAACGATTGTAATTACATACCAAAGATATTTGTCTGCATAAAATATTAGTGACTGTATATTAAACATATTTCTGATCGTTAAATTGTACTAGGTTAAATTTCATTTTATTTCCTAAAATATTTTTTTCGTGCGTACGAAATTATTTGACGAAGCAATCCAGTTTGGGCTTCTAAGACTAAGACGACGAGAAACACATTGAATATACAGACACTGATATTCTAAACAAGAAAATATATTTAATATGTAAGTGTAATCGTAGAAATATTTTATTAGTCGGAAACATCTTACAACGCAGCAGATTCGGGAATGTCCCTTTAATATGTATTATAAGCGAAACACAGAAGGTACGAACCTCGGCAACTGGGGTCAGTGACTTTAACTCCTAAAGAGAAGTAAACTGTTGATTGGTCAATCAGTGATCAACAAGTGATTGACAGACAGACTGACTGACTATGTCAATAAAGAGCGCGAACAAGCAAGCAATTTGTTATTCAGGCCGAAACAGCCAGACAATAATTTATGATATCGTAATAGGAAAAGCGTAACACGCATGGAACGAACATTGATTTATTCATCATCGGCTATTGAATGTCAAACATTTGGTCATTTTATCCGTAGTTTTCAAAGGAAATAAGCTAAATGTTTCCACCAGCAGCAAAGGAACTTTATATATGCGCTTTCCCACAGACAGGACAGCACATACCACGGTCTGATACCAGTCGTGGGGTACTGGTTGGGACGGGGGAAAAAATAATAGGTCCATTGAGATGATTCGATCGTGCGACCGAAGCACATCGAGCAGGCGCTATACGAACCAGCTAGATAGTGCCCTTCTTTTAAGAAATCCGCATTAGTAAAATGACGGGGCGCGATTTAGCTCAGTCGGTTGAGTGCTCACTTGAGGTGCTTGCGTCGCAAGATCACACCACCTCGGTGGATCCATTTAACTGGGTTTTTTTTCGTTCCAACCGGTGCACCACAACTGGTCAAAGGCCGTGGTATGAGCTTTCCTGTCTGTGGGAAAGTGCATATAAAAGATCACTAGCTGCATTAGTAACAATGTAGAAGGTTTCCCCTGATGACTATGTGTCAGAATTACCAAACGTTTGACACCCAATAGCCGATCATTATTTAATCAATGTGTTCTAGTGGTGTCGTTAAACCACAACAAAATTTTAGTAAAATGACTAACCATACCAACATATTTCATTGGGGATGCATGTTGTTTTTACTTTTCATACATTACAGCTAGGTATTTTTGTTTAAAAACTTACCTTATGCTCATGGATATATGGTTTGAAAAGCCCTATTATAATACAGGTTCATGGAAACAGTGTGGAAGTAATGGCTTTTCAGGTCAAACAATACCTTATTAGCAACACGCATCCTATATAATGTCAACTTTCGGTGATCACAACTTCAGAGTTATCCGGCCATCTGTCTTTTTTGTTTGTTTGTTACATACAGCATGAAGAAGATACACTGGACAAGTTTGCCTTCTAATTATGGCCATCAAGAGACTAACCCAGAACACACACTAACCTTAAGGCTGGTTGTTGAACAATTAGCAAAACTCACCACAGTTAATACTAGCTTATTAGATGTCAGATAAGAGCAAGAGAGATGAATCTTTTGTTTGTTTGTTTTGTTTAACGACACCACTAGAGCACATTGATTAATTAATCATCGGCTATTCGGGGTTTTTTTTTTTTACAATAAAGGGACCAATTCATGGTTCAGTATGTTATGCTATCCTACAATGAAATATTGTAGTCCAACACATCACTGTTTGGTTTGTGTTGATGCATATGGGTCACACCTAACTGCGTGGATTATTTCAGAGCTCTCATTTCAATACAAATCGCACACTGAGTCAATTAGGGTTCTTTTTGTCGTTATAGATTTCCATCACTAAAAGCATCTCTTTGTTGTAAAAATGTATTGAAATGTTTTATGTTAAAATGACACTGGTTTGCATACAATTCATTTCTCTTTCAAATGTGAGTTATTTTATAACAATTGGTCATCAGGTTCGAAAACTATTGCAATTTATGTAAATGTACTAGTTCGCTATGCCTTTTTCAAAGACAGTCTATACCTCATGCTAGGAGGACATTAAGTCTCGAAAAATTAAGTAAAATAAAATCATGTTGCACTGAATGTTCTCACAAGTAATTAGTATTTATGATTTAGGAATTTACTTTTTTTTTTTTACAAAATTAATGCAGCTTATAGATTTGTCACAAAACGTCTAATAATTTTTGACTTGATCAAAAGAATTCTACATGCAATTGGGGTTTACAAGTCAGATGTACGAAGAGACTGCAAAGTAATAGAAATGTGAAGCAGCTGAAAGGTTTGACAATAATGCACACTGAATGTGGAATTGTAATGTCTGTAACTGTAGTGTCCGTAACCTTTCAAAAAGTATCATTATAAATTTAGATACTTTATAAAAAATACAAAAATATGTAGTTAAAGTTTCTTGTATTTTATTTTGTAAGGCTACATGTTAAAATAAGAACAAACATAAATAATATAGCTGAATTGGTAATTGTTATTTCATCCAGCATTCACCCCTAAAAATAACAAATTTATGACTAGCGGGACTTCCTCATGCTCAAAATATTTCTGAATTGTGTTGCGTGTTTAGCTAATTTTTAACGTGCATAACCAATTAAGTTCACAGTGAGACATAACATTAAATATAGAATCCTACCAAATAACTTACTACTAGGGGTGCTTTACATTCAATAAGGATTTTCTATAGTGTCCGTAACCAAACATGTACTACAGAAACTTTGTCGTAAAATATAACTTTCCCACAACTAAGTGATTAAATGTCAACAGTAATACCAGTAAGACATAGATTTCATATAAATATGATATATTTTTTCAAATTACCATTTTATTACTTTTTTTTTAGAGTTTAAGGTGAAATTTGAGAAGAAAAAACAAACATTTTAGTCAAATCATTCCCAAAATTTACTTTTACAAACAAGTCATATATAGTAAACAAATTAAGTTACACTGAAACATAATACAAGTAGCAAGCTTGATACTGAAATGTTAATATTTTGAAAATAAATATGTTCAATTTATTGATTATGGACACTACCATGAACAGTAGATTTGCAGCTGATGAAATGGAAACTATTAATAATCATCTCAAACATTTTAAAACCGTATTTTTTAAATATGGGAAATGTTATTTGTTTTGTTTCAAACCTTTTACAGTTATATTCAAAGTTGAATAATTAAATGTCTCTTACATTCATTACAACGTAACGTCATCCCATTGGTCCAGACGTAGCAACGGGAGTTTGTTCGTTTTTCGATGAACGTAAAAATTACGTCGTCAGGGAACATCATCTGATGACATCATTTTATATGGGCAAGTTGTCTTATTGAGCGTTATTTTTTATGGATAAAAAATAATTCAAAATAAAGTATGACGTTTAGTGTTATTATTAGCCTGTATGATTCATATTTAATTATAAGTATGATCTGTTATTTCTTTTACGTTCATCTGGGTATGAACAACAACAACAACAACAACAACAACAACAAATCGTCCGCAAACTTATGTGAGAACGGCATCGCCGATTCACACAGTTTGCGGATGATTTTTTTAGTCATACTCCGATTAAGGTAAAAGAGATAACAAACAATCCTTAAATGATTTTGTTCAAATTTACGATTATTGTTGGGTTTTAATAAGGTTACTGTTTACTTGGTGTTAACAAAAATGTTTGACTGTTTCGTGAACATTTTAAGCTTAAGTTAGAATGCACCTTATTACTTTTTTGACAGTATACATATATATATTTACATACTGTGTATTTACATTATGCTTTTATATCTAAAAGCCAGGTTTTGTTTGGTATTGTCCATAACCAAATATTACTGACTTTAGTATTTCAGGTTCTTTGTCTAAGTGTAAAATCAGTATATTATGCCTTAAAGGGACATTCCTGAGTTTGCTGCAATGTTTAAGATGTTATCGACTAACAGATACGTTTTAACGATTGTAATTACATATCAAATATATTTTTCTGCTTTAAATATTAGTGGCTCTATATTAAACGTGTTTCTGGTCGTTCTAATATTTGTATTATGTTAAATTTCATTTTATTTCCTAAAATATAGTTTTTTCGTACGTACGAAATTATTTAAAGACAAAATCCAGTTTGGGCTTCTTACATATATTAAGACGACCAGAAACATATTGAATACACAGACACTGATATTCTAGTTGGAAACATCTTACAATGTAGCAAACTCAGGAATGCCCCTTTAAAATAACACTATTACAACAAATAGTTGGAACTGGACCTATAGTTTTAAGATATCTCAGCACAACTAGCAGTTTTATTTTATCTCTTACACCAACTCTGGTGGATGGCTCATGCTCCAATATAAAGTTTGTTTTGTTTAACGACAACACTAGAGCACATTGATTTATTAATCATCGGCTACATGATGACAAACATTTGGTAATTTTGACACATAGTCTTAGAAAGGAAACCCTCTACATTTTCCCATTAGTAGCAAAGAATATTTTATATGCACCATCCCACAGACAGGATAGCACGTACCACGGCCTTTGATATACCAGTCGGGATGCACTGGCTGGAACGAGAAATTGCCCGATGGGCCCACCGACAGGGATCGATTCCACACCGACCGCACATCAAGCGAGCGCTTTATCACTGGGCTACGTCCCGACCCTAGTCCAATATAAGTAGACAGACATCTACTAGACAATGACAGAAGAAACCTGCTTCCATAACAGATATTTAGCATTTCACTTAGCAGAATTTTTTTTATTCCAGAAACATTTTCCTCTCAGATGCACAGCCAAACACACATAAAGTAATAGTAGCACAGAACAAAAAGTTGTGAAGAACGACGTTGGAGAAATAATGGCTTTTCATGTCATACGATATCTCCATTAGCACCTGCATCCTAAATAATGTCAACTTCCGTTAATTAGATCCGTCATGAAGGAGATCCTCTAAACAGGTTTGCCGTCTAATCACGGCCATCAAAGAGCTATTTAAGTAAGATGGACGTTTTTCCTGTCTTAATCTGTATAGAACATTTTTTTTTTTTTTTTTTTTTTTTTTTTTTTTTTTTTAAAGTAAAAAAAGTAAAGCTGTATATTGTACAATGGACGGGATTTAGATCTTACTGTACACTTTCGTTCTTGGTTAGAGGATCTGATTAAAGCCACCTTTTTCACGTGTCTATCGACTTTATAATGGAACCACCAGAACATAAATCTGCCTGAAGCTAGACGCATTTGAGATACTTGTTCATAGCGGAAAGGCCGTCTTGACACGATAGGAAAAGAAATTAATATTTATTAAACGACACCTCTTAGGGAGAGGGAGAGGGAGGGGGAGAGGGAGGGGGAGAGGGAGAGAGAGAGAGAGAGAGAGAGAGAGAGAGAGAGAGAGAGAGAGAGAGAGAGAGAGAGAGAGAGAGAGAGAGAGAGAGAGAAACCGTTGCCGACATATATACTACTCCTATCGGAAGAGCGACAAAAGATATTTATATGCACTTTCCTATAAACACGACGGTATATACCACAACTTTTGATGTACCAGTCGCGAGGCACTGGATGGAACGGGAAAACCCCGAGTTCATCGTGCCTAAACACAAACACTGTTGACTAATATCATATATTTCCAAAAGCAGGAAAGCGAACAGATCTAATTTCTATTAGACTGTATTGTTGTGGTAAGTTTTGTATATTTGCAAAATTAAAAGGTGTACATGTTTGCACTCGTTTTGTAGTCATGCCATTTTGTACGACTCGTTCTTGTACAGAAATACGACAGTAAGACATGTTTTGCTTTGAAAGTACATGGCCAATTAAAGGTCACAACGAATCTATTGTTTAATTAGTTGTAATAATAGTCACGTACACCAGGAAGAAGAACAAGAAGTTTGTTTTGTTTAACGACACCACTAGAGCACATTGATTTATTAATCATCGGCTATGGATGTCAAACATATAGTAATTTTGACATATTGTCTTAGACAGGAAACCGCTAAAAAAAATTCATTAGTAGCTAGGGATCTTTTATATGCACCATCCCACAGACATGACAGCACATACTACTGCCTTTGATATACCAGTCGTGGTACACTGACTGGAATAAGAAATAGCTGAATGGGCCCACTGACGGGGATCGATCGTGGACTGACCACGCATCAAGCGAGCGCTTTATCACTGTGGTGCATCCCGTCCCCGTACACCAAGAAGGATAAGAATTAAATATGTTTGCTCTTGGATCCAGTGGAATCAATTTAAAGAATATTTTTTTATTATTTAAGTATTTAGAATAGAAGATCCAGTTCTGTGTAGTTTTATTTGTACCCGCTTTTGGTTGACTGCGCTAATGTATCTTTGTGAAATAAAAACTCTTTTTCCGGCTGTTTTCCTTGAAACAACGGCTTCCTTTGTAAAAATGAAGTAGGCCTAAACTCTAAGAGTTAATTTTTTATTTCGAAATCTTTCCCAGACATCACTTTTTACATAGACAATACGCAGAAAAAAGCAAAGCTGTTTATTGCTTGAATACATTCCTATAAACAGCTTTGTTTTCTTCTACGTATTGTCTATATTGCTTGAATAAATTCCACCGGCCTCGGTGGTGTCGTGGTTAAGTCATCAGATGAAAGGCTGGTAGGTACATGGTTCTCAGCCCAGTACCGGCTCCTACCCAGAGTAAGTTTTAACGATTCAGTTGGTAGGTGTAAGACAACTACACCCTCTTCTCTCTCACTAACCACAAACAACTAACCCACTGTCCTGGACAAACGGCCCAGATAGCTGTGGTGTGTGCCCAGGACAGCGTGCTTGAATCTTAATTGGATATAAGCACGAAAATAAGTTAAAAGGATAGGAAAGGAATAAATTCCAACATTTGAAAAATTCATTACATTTTTAAGATGGCATCTCTCAAGTGTCCTTTGCTAAAATTTCCCTTGATAGACACGTTTGTAGGTGTGTTAAGTTAACACAGCCTCCATATCATCTAATTTTAAAGGGACATTCCTGAGTTTGCTGCATTCTAAGATGTTTCCGGTAATAAAATAGTTCTACGATTAAACTCACATATTAAATATATTTTCTTGTTTAGAATATCAGTGTCTGTATATTCAATGTGTTTCTGGTCGAATTAATATTTGTAAGAAGCCCAAACTGGTTTTTGTCTTCAAATAATTTCGTACGTACCAAAAAATATATTTTAGGAAATAAAATGAAATTTAACCTAATTTAATCAGAAACACGTTTAATATACAGTCACTAATATTTTATGCAGAAAAATATATTTGATATGTAATTACAATCGTTTAAACGTCTCTGTTAGTCGATAACATCTTAAAAATTGCAGCAAACTCAGGAATGTCCCTGTAAAGGAGAAATCCCGAAATGTACTGATCATTGATTTAATATGTATAACATTGGAATGCATTAGTGTGGACTAGTGTTTACAAGTAAAACTGGTCTGACAGGCAAAAGATCACAGTTATCTCCCCATTTTGTAGACCGGAAATAGATCCGCAGAAATAGTCTGCTGCATGACTCTGATTATTTTATGACAGACAGCTTCGTCGTGGAAATTACTAGACTAAAGTTGATATGGAAGAGCATGACCGGCCTCGGTGGCGCAGTGGTTAAGCCACTGATCTACAGGCTGGTAGGTACAGGGTTCGCAGCTCGGTACCGGCTTCAACCCAGAGCGAGTTCTTAAGGGCTCAATGAGTATGTTTAAGGCCACTACACCCTCTTCTTTCTTACTAACCACTAATCAACTAACAACTAATCCACTGTCCTGGACAGACAGACCAGATAGCTGAGGTGTGTGTCCAGGACAGCGTGCTTGAACCTTAATTGGATATAAGCATGAAAATATGTTGAAATGAATGGAAGAGCATGCAGTTATTTAACGAAGCACTCAACACATTTTAATTACGGTTATATGACGTCGGATATAGTTTACGAAGATAGGGCCTATGTAACTTGTTAAAATTGCAGACTCCTTTGTGGTAAAGCCAGCCCATGCAAATGTAGTATCTTTTGTATAAAATGTGTGTGCCCCCGGTCAGGTTTATCAAGTGTATTTGTTTAAACCAATATCCTAGGTGAAAGAGCTGGACAACATGAGCTGACCCTTTCAGGACATGTTGCCCACAGGCGGGCAAAGGTACATAACGAACCTCATCTGGCCTGCTACAATTAATAAAAGTGCTATAGCCACTAATGCTATATAGAAACCTGGTGTAAACAATAGAGGCTCTGAGGCCTACTACGGCTCAGATTTGATTTGATTTGATTTGCGCAAGCGCTGAACTTCTTGCACAAAACTTGTTTCGTTGTTTACACATTAGTAAACGATGTTATAATATGGTAACTAGAGACTGCAGCTTTAATGCACATTGCCAGAATATTTAATTTCATCCCGTGAATAGTGAGTACTGAGAAAGATGCTGGCTCCTGTCTCATCTACTTGATAATACATGTAAAATTACTCTTAAACAAAATATTAAAAGAAAAAAAAAATAAGAAAGGGAAAAAACAGATTCCATATGTCAATACATTTACTTAACAATAATGTTGACCTACACAAATCGTTATCACGTTATCTCGGCTGTGTATATCGAAAATCACTTCACTTACAAAAAGCGTGGACTTCTTGACACGGAAATTGCAAAACCACGTGGTGCAAAGTAAGGGTGAGCACGCGAATCAACGCTTCAAACGGCGAGAGTTGAAGCAAGAGCTTGGCGCAGGGGCGGCTCTGAATGGTTTAAACGACCTCTCAGCGGCTCACATCATTGATCGAGGTAGCGCTGGGCAAATGGAAGTGCTCTCTCTCATCTTGTCATAGTTTGTGAGGAAGTCACGTTAGAAATGTTGTGTTGATGTAAAAATACCAATGAATAATCAGTTCAGACAAGCAAATAAAAATCATTTTATTGTCCATTTTCGGTAGCAGGTTGAATGCAGATGCCTGGAGGTAATCAAATCACTTACATTGGCTTGGGGTGTACGGTATAATAAGTTTACAAGTGGCAGACAAAAAAAAAAGTTTGTAATTTTCGCTAAATGCTAAAAAGTATCTTTTGGATAATACTATGTGTGGAATGGTAATTTAAATGGTAAAAATTCTAGATATTTTTTTCTTCTAAAAGTGCTATGGAAACTTTAAATTTCACAAGCTTAAACGGTTCTGACTCTACCATTGTCCCTGGAGACGTTGTGAACGAAACGTCAGTGACAGGTTCATGGAACTACTCGGATATTTGGGATAACACGACGTCGTCGACGGCACCATCAGCAGCGACCGACCTAGACGATTTCTACGACTACGACTACGACGCGGCGGTGTCGAGCATCCCCCTGCACGAGGTGATCCCCGTATCGCTGGCCTACAGCATCACCCTCGTGTTCGGCATCTGCGGCAACTTCCTCGTCATATTCGCCGTCTGCCGCTACCGACGTCTGCGCAGCATCACCAACGCCTTCCTCACGAGTCTGGCATCGGCCGATCTCCTGCTCGTCACGATATGCGTCCCGGTAAAGGTGAGTTTGAAAACTTCAGTTAAATGACATTAATAAACAAGATGAGATATGTTTTATTATATGGCAATACATTCAGTGAAATATCTGAAAGTATCAATGAAATAATAGTGTTATTACATTTTAGTAAAAACAAAAAAACAAAAAAAGATCACAAAAAACTCAACAAAACCCCCAACCTAAATCAAAATCAATCAAAAGGTATATTATCCCAGTAGAAACCTTTTATTTCACTGTTCGTGAAATCACTTACCAAAATGAAGCCATTGGTCGGCTACACGATTTACATTAATTCCCTCGATGACTTATGGTATATTATTATTATCATATTAATATTTAAATATTTTTCAGAAAATTATGAAATTTATATGATAAACAGAAAATGTCATATACTAAACGCGCAAGTGAGACTCCTATGATATATATGTGTATTTGCAGACTTCTATATTGGCTGTTGACTACTGAACACATTTTATATGTTGTAACTTATGTAACATGAGCTCCATTAAGTATAACAATATGCGTAGAAGAATATACAATAATATACAGAACACTCCACTTTACTGTCCAGGTTTGAAAATCCGAACACGCATGCATTATTACCTATTTGTTTTTTCAAACGATTTCAATATTAAAAAATAAGCTGGGAGTTAAGGAAAGTACAACACAATCGTCGAGTTGACCAACTTCGTCGTAACATTTAACAGCCTAATCCTAGCTTTAGATAAAATTAATCTAGTGCGTACACAACAGTTTACATAGAAATCAACTGAAGCGCTTCCATATGTACGCAATGCGTGATGCATGTTGCGTAAAGTGCAGTACGTTAATTCCCGAACTCCTCGGTGATCGTTCCAGTACGCATCACCTGGTCATCACCTAGCAACAGCCAGTTGTATGTCTAGAAATTGTGTTATCAAAACTAATGAATGATGTTCTCACCAACGGGTCAAAAACAAAGCCATGATTTTGAAAGTGGAACACTTTTGACGGGCTCGTACCGATCTCGGTTTTCAATGGCTTATTACAAGTATAGAATTCCCCCAACAAGAGATCACGTGAGATTTCGCAATTTTTGAACAAATTTAACTGTCTTGATTGAGGGGTCGTCTCATATCTCCAAAACATATTTATATCCATAGAGGTATGGTAAAACGCCTTTCCAGGGGTCGGTGAGTGGGGAATTTGCCTTGAAATTTTGACAGTGGCCAGCTGTTGGCATACGCGTTACATGTAATGCTACTATTCCACACAGACCACGAATCCCACGAATCGCTACGAATTGTTAAATTTAGGATTCGTGAGGATTCGTGGAATTTTGCAAATTAGAATGGTCCAATTCGTGACGCTCTACGATTCAGTTACGATACAGGTACGATAGAGTTACGAATATTCGTGGGATTCGGCTCGAATCGCACGAATATTGTCAAGAATTCACTACGATTTACAAGAATCGATTACGTATACTGCACGAACGTTAGGAATCAGTTACGAATTAGTTAAGAATATGCCGAATGCATCTAAGAATCAGGTACGATTAAAATTGAATTCGTCACTATTCTTGACAGTTCGTAGGATTTTCCCTCAAGATAGGTATAAAAAGGCCCTCACTCCTGCTTGAGCATCAGTTCCAAAATGAATGTTCAACGTAGAGCAGCTGTAGTACTGGCCCTGGAACTGGAGTATCAACACCAGCTGCTGATAGCTAGAAGAAGACTGCTTCGAAGAAGAAGGAGAAGAGCCCCCAGGTGGTGGGTTAGACCGTGGCTGACACCAGCTAGAAGGCTAGAATATGGTCACTAAAACAGACTCTGATGCAGGAGCTGAGGGTGGAAGATGAGAATGCCTTTGCCAACTATGTGAGAATGCCACCCCACATGTTTGATGAGCTACTCAACAGGATTAGGCCAGTCATCCAGAGGAGGGACACCCACATGAGACCAGCCCTAGATGCCGGAATGAAGCTGACCATGACCCTTAGACACCTGGTTACAGGAGACCGGTATCACACCCTCCAGTATGACTTCCGATGTGGCTACAGCACAGTGGTATGGACTGTGCAGGAAGTCTGTCAGACCATCATACAGGAGCTGAAGGATGAAGTCATGCCACTGCTAAGGACCCAGGAGGACTGGAAGGCCATTGCCCAGCAGTTCCAAGACCGGTGGAATGTTCCTCATGCCCTGGGGGCCTTGGATGGCAAGCACATAGCCATCAGGAAACCACACAACTCAGGCAGTGTGTTCTACAACTACAAAGGCTTCTTCTCCGTGGTGCTGCTGGCCCTTGTGGATGCAGATTATAAGTTTATCTGGATAGACACTGGTGGAGAAGGTCATCAATCCGACGTACAGCTGTTTGGTGCTTCAGAACTGAAAGAGTGCATTGATGACAACACCATAAACTTCCCTGACAGCGATCCCCTGCCCAATGATGACAGAGACACACCCTACTACATCCTGGGGGATGATGCCTTTCCCCTGAGGACTTTCCTCATGAAACCCTATGGCAGGAGGGGTCTGGAATGAGTTAAGAATACCTATGAATGCCTACGAATCGATTACGATTCAGTTACGATGCCTAAGAATGCACTACGAATTTGTTACGAATTAACTACGATTTTTTGGAATCGGGAGTTCGTGGCCAAAATTTTGAACAGCTCAAAACTTTTGCCACGAATTCCCGATCGCTCAAGAATTGCAAGAACTGACTACGAATAAATACGAATCAGTTAAGAACTTCACGAACTGATTACGATTCAACTACGAATCCTAAAATTTATCAATTCGTAGCGATTCGTGGGATTCGTGGTCTGTGTGGAATAGTAGCATAAGGGGGTGTTACTAATTACGTAACGCTCTAGGGGTAGAGGAAGAGGGTACTGTGTTCGATTTACGTAACATTTTTCAAGACTATATGCTATTTTTCTTCATTACTTAAACCTAAAAAGGTGTTTTTTGGAAATGCGCGGTCAGTCTAGGATCGATCCCCATCGGCGGGTACACAAAAAGACCATGGTATGTGATATTCTGTCTGTGTGATGGTATATATAAACAATCCCTTGCTAAAAACAAATGTAGCGGGTTTCCAAGGCGCGTGTGCAGGGATTTCAGCGGGGTTGGGGTTATAGACTGTGTTAAGCGAAGTTTATATGGAGCCATGCTCCCCCCAAAAATACATTTCAATTTTTTTTTAAGCTTGGGCAAGTAAGGGTTTCGACCTCCAATACCCTCCCCCTGCACATGCATCCGATTCCTCTCTAAGATTACATGTCAAAATTAGCAAATGTTAGACATCCAACAGAAGATGGAAGGAAGGATAGGATATGTTTTATTTAACGACGCACTCAACACATTTTATTTACGGTTGTATGGGGTCGGATGATTATTAAATCAATATGCTTTATCTTTGATGTCGTTAAACCCCCCCCCCCCCCAACTTTACCCTTTTTAAACAAAATAATATTTATTTGAATCGGTCGATTTTAACACGTAAAATTAAGAAGTGAAAACGTTCATTGTCTACTTTAGTATATTTTATTTTAAAAATATATACATGATTAATGTGTTACTAGTATACAAACTAAACTTTGAAAGTTCTACTAACACTTTATAAAATATCAATTCTGAAATAGGAAGGTACGACTGTCGATAATACGTTGTCAAGGTCAAACCGGTTTTAACTAAAGACTCTAACTATAAAGTACTGTATTCTCAACCGGACGGTTTTCGTACAGCGCAAGATTTCTCTTTTAATTTTTTGAGACGAACCCTACAATTTGAAATCGGCAAACGCACGTGTTAACTGAAACTGCCAACAGGCTGTCGTTTGTGCTTTGCCGAGCTATGGCGGCACAGGCGACGAATCAAGCGTATACGTTTGACGATATCCGTTCATAGCGAACACACACGACTTTTTTAAAAGTGCATTTGAGCTTGCATTCACATTTGTACATGATATTATAATATGGTAACCAGAGAATGTAACTTTAATAAATCAGTGTCCTCAATAATTGGTGTTCTTAAATAAAATACACTTTAACGTTTTATACTAAAACTACTGGGTTGTAAATACTGCTCCCAGAAATAATTAAAACTAATTACTGACATGATTGAAAACTGATGTACATGAATATTTTGTTTTGTTTTAGGGGAGGGGGTTGGTGGGGTGAGTAGATGAGTGGATGAGAGAGGTTTTTTTAATGCAGTATATGTTTTAAACATTAACATTGTGTACATGTAAATATTCTGTATCTATCTATCTATCTATCTATCTATCTATCTATATCTATCTATCTATATGTGTGTATATATATATATATATATATATATATATATATATATATATGTGTGTGTGTGTGTATGTGTATGTGTATGTGTATATATATATATATATATATATATATATATATATATATATATATATATAATATATATATTTTAAAATATTTGTAAGTCAGTGAGTTCAGGGCTCCTCAACCCTGACACTGGGGACAATAAAATTTACTGAAACAAAATTACTGATGTCAAAGGAACTCGTATAAGAGTGCAGTTCTCAAACGAGATAAATCCAATAATGTCTGCCTCATAAGGTAAACCGATAGGAAATCAAACGCAGTAAACAGATGGATCAATACGGCGAATTCGAAATTCGCTATTTTAGACTTTGTTATTTAATTACACGTTCGGGATCAAGGTTTCTGCACAACAAAGTCAGTTACGGAGTAGTAACCGCTGACTACCGCACTGCATGTTTAATCACGGGGTTCGAACGGCGTAATGAACGGCAACGAACTTAAACGTATCGGTTAACTGAATATTCAATTTGTGGATGTCCCGGTTGGTCAAAAGGTTAAAAAGAACAAAATCGATTAAATTAAAGCCTCGAGAATCGATACAATACGATCTTTTTTTTTTTTTTTTTTTTTTTTTTGGTGTGTGTGTGTGTGTGTGTGTGTGTGTGTGTGTGTGCATAAGTATATTTTGTGGGTTAAAATACGTTAGAAGTACATCTCGAGTAAACCCAAAATAACATCCCGAGCTTTTCCTCTTACTATTCGTGAAACGTTTCCTATTTACAGAAACGTTCTGTGCTTTTGATTCTATCATGGAACAAAACAAAAAACCCTGTTGTCGTGATATATAATGATTCAGTGAACTAATTTAATAGGATAAATAATTGTATAGGTAATATTAAAAACAAGTAATAAAAAAAACCTATTCAAACAAAACAACAATAACAACAACATTATCATCATCATCATCATCATCATCATCATCATCATTAACAACAACAACAACAACAAAGACAACAACAAAGACAACCAGTCGCGGTCTAGTGTGCCATAGGTACTGGGTTCCAATACCAGAACAGTTTCCTACACAACATGAGTTTTAGCGGCTTCTGTTTGCGATTGTGACTGTAACGATTATTTGAACTGTTGTTCACTGCAGAGACTTATTTGATTGAATCCAACCATTTACAGGCGCACCAACAGGAGGGCTTTATTATGTGCTAACGAAATCCCACTAAGTGTTATAAAAAGCCACACAACCCCAACCCCGAACCTTTCAAAAAATGCTTTGTGACACCCATGCTTGTGGTAATTTTTGTTTTCTTCTGTTGATTCACCCTCAGTGAAACAGATACATGTATTGTTTTCCCATTCCAACCTGTGTTCACGATTGGTATATCAAGTATCGTCACGTGTATGCTACTAATCGACAATACGAGTAGTCTAAAAAGTGACAGATTCGAGTTTCTTATCTCTTTCTCAATACCATGTCATGTTAAACTCACAATAGTCGCCATTAAACAATGAAGACAAAAATCCATCATGAAATTTGTAAATGGAAGGAAATGTTTTATTTAACGACGCACTCAACACATTTTATTTACGGTTATATAGCGTCAGACATATGGTTAAGGACCACACAAATATAGAGAGATGAAACCCGCTGTCGCCACTTCATGGGCTTCTCTTTTCGATTAGCAGCAAGGGATCTTTTATATGCACCATCCCATAGACAGGATAGTACAAACCACGGCCTTTGTTACACCAGCACTGGATGGAACGAGACATAGTCCTTGTAAATGGATGAAAAAGCTTTCGTTAATTTGCGTCATTTTACTTAAAGCCAATTGGCTTCTTTATTAGACGCGCGTAACTCATTCAGCTTCTTTGTATCCATATAAGACAGACACATCGAGATAATGGACAAGAAATATTTACATCAAAAGACGCCTGTTCAATGTTTCACTTGTGCCATTCCCCACGTAACTACTATATTTGATAAGCAATATATTCTTTAATACTCTAAAATGAAGGATTATGGCACTATATACAATACACGTGTAATACTAGTCGAAAAAGGAAAATATTGCGTGTAAAGCATACATTTTATGTACCCTGAGCTAATACCAAATTTAAAGTAATTTGCAAACGCCCATTTCATGTCGGAAGTTACAAAGATTGCGACTAGACGAGATAATTAGACCATTAGTTCTTTCTGTACATCAATACAATATACTCCATTAACACTGTTACCTCCGCGAACAAAACATGTTATGTATTCACTGTACATGTAGAATTACTCAACATTAGTCACATGGTATTACCTACTTCCACTATGGCAGTGCCACGCGGAAACTAAATTAATTTGTTCTGTACGACATTCTCAAAATAGGGACAAGTTAATTAAAACAACGAACAACATTAATAAAAAAAGAGAAAAAGAAAAACAAGCCACCCCCACCAACCCACACCTCCAAACAGCCCAAAGAAAACATAATATTCACTATTTCCGTTACAGTTTATGTCTAACGTTTCAGGTGTAACAGTCTATATAATATTATTGTACGTGTTGTTCCGTCAGCGAGAATGTGCCTATATCGGGTTGCCCCCCCCCCAAAAAAAAAAAACCCCAACAACAACAACAACAACAACCCCAGAACAACCTGTACCCCTATTTTACCGATTAATAACTTAGAAAGTTATTATGCACCTAATTTCATATGAACTCATTTGTACAACAAATTTTAGAATCAAAATTGCCTGTCTAAAGATTCAAATTTAATTTACATTATTTTACTTTAAAAAAGATGACCAATGTGTCCTCCATGTTGTTCATACAATGAACCCATTCTCTTGTTGATCAAGTGTATTTAATTTTCTTTAAAAAATAGTTTTACAGCATTAATTTTCCAATGTCTTCTAGAAAAAGTCTTAATATTCGTTTTGCTCCCCATCCGTTTTTAGTAAAACAGGCTTCATTGATAGCTTCGTCACCCTCATTGATAGCTTCGTCACCCTCACTGATAGCTTCGTCACCCTCACCGATAGCTTCGTCACCCTCATTGATAGCTTCGTCACCCTCACTAATAGCTTCGTCACCCTCACTGATAGCTTGTCACCCTCACTGATAGCTTCGTCACCCTCACTGATAGCTTCGTCACCCTCACCGATAGCTTCGTCACCCTCATTGATAGCTTCGTCACCCTCACTGATAGCTTCGTCACCCTCACCGATAGCTTCGTCACCCTCATTGATAGCTTCGTCACCCTCACTAATAGCTTCGTCACCCTCACTGATAGCTTGTCACCCTCACCGATAGCTTCGTCACCCTCACTGATAGCTTGTCACCCTCACCGATAGCTTCGTCAACTTCACTGATAGCTTCGTCACCCTCATTGATAGATTCGTCACCCTCACTAATAGCTTCGTCACCCTCACTGAACGTATTTCAAAATAGTTTGGTAGTAATATATACAGTAAGAGATTTCACAATGAAAATAAGTCGAAACATAATCAGACAGGCCGCCTACATCTGACAGCTAGCTAACTAGCTAACAGATGTCATCACTGTGAAACACAATGGTGCTTGCTGTGCACCAGGCATCACCACCCAAAGGACAAACGACTCCGGCATTAGATGATTTGGGGTCTAGACTGTAGTAACATACGTTTATGTGTGTGTGTGTGTGTGGGGGGGGGGGGGGGGGGGGGGGTCGAGTCATGCATATTGAAAATGAAAATATTGCTTGAGCAGGCAGGGGTTTCTAACCCCGAAACCCTCCCCCTGTATACGCGCCTGTACCCGATATAACACTCCTTGTGGGCATTCGATGTGAGTGGAAAAAACGGGTTTCTTCGATCACTCTCTAGATCAAGTCTCACAACTATAACCAGTTTAAAATATACTGAGTGTTGTTTTAAACAAACATTCCTTTCCTTTCCACTCTGAGATCCAGCAGGTTTTTTTTTTATCACTCTGTAGACCAAGTATCGTAACCATAACCAATTAAAATATGCCGAGTCCTTTACTTTCCACTCTAGGATCACAGTACCCGTCCAGCAGGTTTTTTTTTATCACTGTGTAGACCAAGTATCGTAACCATAACCAATGTAAAATATGCCGAGTCCTGTCTTTTCACTCTGGGATAGGATCCGCTCCGAGATTCGACCCACTGGTGTGTTTAAAACAAGAGCTCTTGTCCTGTTAGTCAGACGAAGACAGCAGCTGTAGCGACTCTACAGATGAGAGCCATACGAAGCAAGAACAACGAAGACCTTAATTTGCCTGAAGTGTTAGAATCGACGTCAAGTGGAAAGCTTTTCATTATGTCGATAAACTGTAACTAATTTTACGGGGTCATCTGGAATATTGTATCAATGGTCGGTGTTGTTAGAGGGAATGTGATTTACAAACTGGCCAAAAGCACTTAATTCTATGATTGGCAATAAAGCAAGGGATGTAGTTCGAGCCGTGATTGCATCTCTTAAGGGATTTTGGGGGCGGGACTTAGCTCAGTCGGTAGAGCGCTCGCCCTCAGATGCTTACGTCGTACGATCGAATCACATCAGTGAACCTATCGTCTGATTGAGTTCTTTTCCGTCCTTACTAGCGCACCGCAACTGGTATATCAAATGTCTTGGTATGTTATGCCCTGTCTGTGGGATAGTGGACATAAAGGATCCTTTGCTGCTAATGGACACATGTAACGGGTTTCCTCTAAGATTAGCCAGTGCACCACGACTGGAATATCAAAGGCCGTGGTATGTACTACCCTGTCTTTAGGATGGTGCATATAAAGATCCCTTGTTCCTAATCGAAAAATAGTAGCCCATGAAGTGGCCACAGCGGGTTTCCTCTCTCAATATTTGTGTGGTCTTAACCATATTTCTGACGCCATATAACCGTAAATAAAATGTGTTGAGTGCGTCGTTAAATAAAACATTTCTTTTTGTCCCCTGTAAGATTATATTTATGTCAGAATTAACAAAGGTTTCACATCTAATAGTCGGTGATTAAACGGACATTCCTGAGTTTGCTGCAATGTGCAAGATGTTATCGACTAACAGAGACTTTTTACATATCAAATATATTTTTCTGCATTAAATATTAGTGGCTGTACATTAAACGTGTTTCTGATCATTCTAATATTTGTACTACGTTAAATTTCATTTTATTTCCTAATTTAAAACAAAAAATTTTGTACGTACGAAATTATTTGAAGACAAAATCCAGTTTGGACTTCTTACAAATATTAAGACGACCAGAAACACATTGAATATACAGACACTGATATTATAATCAAGAAAATATATTTAATATGTAAGATTAATCGTAGAAATATTTTATTAGTCGGAAACATCTTACAATGCAGAAAACTCGGGAATGTCCCTTTAATAACTTAGTATTCTTTAGTGGTATTTAATTTAGGTGATTAAAAAAAAAACCCCGCTAACTGCTCTTCTCGAGTGGGATATACTTTGGCTTGATGTGAAACACCCTATCTAATGTGTACAATAAACTGTAGACTCGATTCCATTTAGTGGATCCGTGACATTGTTATGTTGCTGCGAATTGGTTTCCTATCTATCATTCTAGAAAATAAATATCAGTAGATGACGATCGTCTGTAGCAGCCCAAAATGTCCCAAATACCCAAGATGTCGCAATTGAGGCATATTGGCAGACACCAAAACAAGATGTCCAAATTGAGGCATATTGGGCAGACACCAACCCAAGATGTCCAAATTGAGGCATATTGAGCAGACACCAACCAAATATGTCCCAATTGAGGCATATTGGGCAGACACCAACCCAAGATGTCCCAAGTGAGGCATATTGGGCAGACACCAACCCAAGATGTCCCAAGTGAGGCATATTGTGCAGGATGTCCCAAGTGAGGCATATTGTGCAGGATATCCCAAATGAGGCATATTGGGTAGACATCAACCAAAGATGTCCCAGTTGAGGCATATTATCCAGACACCAACCCAAGATGTCCCAAGTGAGGCATATTGGTTAGACACCAATCCAAGATGTCCCAGTTGAGGCATATTGTCCAGACACCAACCCACGGTGTCCCAATTGAGGCATATTGGTCAGTTAGCACATTTTGGGATGCTACAATCTTCTGTTATTTCTTTTAGATTCATCAGAGTATGAACAACAACAACAACAACAAAGCATACGTAAACTGTGTGAATCGGCGAAAGCGTTAACACAAACGTTTGCTATGCTATTTTTTTTATTCATACCCCGATGAACCTACAAAAAATAAAAAACGATCCTTAAAAGTAAATTTCAAAGATGTTTATTAATAAAAACACGATATCATTTTCTTTAAAATTCTGTTTTGGTTCTTGAGCAATAACGCTCCATAATACAAAGTACCCATATAAAGCTAGAAATTAACAAACTCTCATTGCTACGGCTGGACCAATGGTATGCCTATACATTATAATGAATAAAACGAAAATTTAAATATTACTCATATAGGCAGAGAGAAATGGGGAATGGAAAACAACATTTCTTCCCCTAGATACGTTTTGACGTCATAAACAGTGCTTCACTATAGGTGTGTAAGAATAGTTTCCAATGTGGAAGTCATGTCAACAACTAATATACGGTATACGGTGTAACTTGTTCTCAATTTGCAAAGTTATTTTCAACAACAGTATCGTTTGAGAATCTTCCATAAAAATGATAAATATTGAAAATGGGAAATAAATAGAATACCCCAACTCACTACTCTGCAACACCGTTTATCTTGCATTCGTCAATTAATGTCCTTCACAAGCCTCGTAGCTCGTTGAGTATTCTCTAAATATATTTTCGTACTCGTGAGTCGTATCCAGATGAGGTTCAAACAACACGCTTTCGTGAAACTACATCTCAACTGACCGAGTTGTTTGTCCGGGCCAGACATAATTCGTTAGGTTCTGATCTGGGCCGGATTTAGACCTTGGGGGACCCGGGGCACTTCAGATTCGGGGTCCCCTCAACATAGAAATTAAATTACATGACAAAAAAAAAAACAACAACTAATTTTATAATTATTACATTTTTTTCAATAAAGGAAGTCCTTAGTCTGGAGGCCCCGGGGCAATTGCCCCCTTTGCCTCTTTATAAATCCGACACTGGTTCTGGTACATGGACAGCTTTTGCAAGCCTATATTAGGATGTCGCATCCCACGATCATTGATATACCATACCATTAATGCATTAGTCGGGACATGTAGCTCACAGCTTCCCAATGAACCTAATTGTGCATTTATTCTATTTGGACCGGCCTCGGTGGCATCGTGGTTAGGCAATCGGTCTACAGGCTGGTAGGTAGTGTTCGGATCCCAGTCGAGGCATGGGATTTTTAATCCAGATACCGACTCTAAACCCTGAGTGAGTGCCCCACAAGGCTCAATGGGTAGGTGTAAACCACTTGCACCGACCAGTGATCCATAACTGGTTCAACAAAGGCCATGGTTTGTGCTATCCTGCCTGTGGGAAGCGCAAATAAAAGATCCCTTGCTGCTACTCGGAAAGAGTAGCCCATGTAGTGGCGACAGCGGGTTTCCTCTCAAAATCTGTGTGGTCCTTAACCATATGTCTGACGCCATATAACCGTAAATAAAAATGTCTTGAGTGCATCGTTAAATAAAACATCTCTCTCTCTCTCTCTCTCTCTCTCTCTCTCTCTCTCTCTCTCTCTCTCTCTCTCCATCCCCTTCTCTCCCTACCTGCCTCTCTCTCTCTTCCTTCCTCCACCCTGTCTCTCTTTTTCTCTCTCCCTTCCTCCACCAATCTAATGACTTTTATAATAATGGCCAGTTGAGTATGCCAGTAGTCGACTTAAATAGTGTCTTGGAACAGACTGCAGATGATGCTAATGATCATGATTAAGTAAATAAATATTATGGCAGTGATGATGATGATGATGATGATGATGATGATGATGATAAAGCGTGCAATTTGGCTTTATGTCCTTTATGCGCAGAACAAAGGTTAAGTGGTCAGTGTACCGGCCTCGATGGCGTCGTGGCAGGCCATCGGTCTACAGGCTGGTAGGTACTGGTTTCGGATCCCAGTCGAGGCATGGGATTTTTAATCCAGATACCGACTCCAAACCCTGAGTGAGTGCTCCGCATGGCTCAATGGGTAGGTGTAAACCACTTGCACCGACCAGTGATCCATAACTGGTTCAACAAAGGCCATGGTTTGTGCTATCCTGCCTGTGGGAAGCGCAAATATAAGATCCCTTACTGCTAATCGGAAGAGTAGCCCATATAGTGGCGACAGTGAGTTTCCTCTCAAAATGTGGTCCTTAACCATATGTCTGACGCCATATAACCGTAAAATAAAATGTGTTGTTTGCGTCGTTAAATAAAACATTTCTTTCTTTATTCTGTTTGGGGATGAGAAGGTGTCGGGATGGGCTGTGGATGGTATCCTGTCTCGACAATGTCCAGCGAATGGTACACCAAAGGCCGTAGTTGATACGGTTCTGTCTTAGAAAGCTCTTT
Organism: Gigantopelta aegis; assembly: GCF_016097555.1. NCBI lineage: Eukaryota > Metazoa > Mollusca > Gastropoda > Neomphalida > Peltospiridae > Gigantopelta > Gigantopelta aegis. Next base: position 40,774,314 of record NC_054704.1, on the reverse strand, counting down.
CTGGTACTTCTAGATATAGAATAGCAGGTTACTACTTTTTGATATCGTGGGTATTTGGCGAAGTTTAAATAACGACGTAACAGGCGAGCTTCAGCGATCCTGTTACACCGTTATCGAACGGAGCCAAAATAACCACGATATTAAGACGTAGTAACTTAATACATTTGTTTTATCATGCAACCCCTTTCAAATTATATGTTTGTAATATGTTTCAGTCAAAAGCGGTATAGAAACAATTAGTTTTATCGTGTTGAAACTACTACCGGAAGTCGGACAATAGCAGGCACCCGAAAGCATCTTGGAAATGGCATAGCCAGACAAAACGTTATGTGTTTCCAAATTTTAAATAAATTACTTTGATTATATTTCAAAGTCTGTTGTTACAACATTACAATTTTTGAACCTTTTTAAACTCAAGTTTACGAGTGACCTGAAGAAGATCTGCATCATGGGCTGCTAGTGAGACTGACGTCAGAGGCTGTTCCAATGTAAACATTCTTTGCAGGAAGCTAATTGCTTTTTTTGTTTCAAAATGTTTAATCAAAACCGCTGACTAGTTCCGAATGGGAGCGAATAATAGAGAATTGAAAAATAAGAGTTATTTGATGTTACAGGAAGTGTAAATGTTATATTCTTGTATGCAGTTCAACAATTATTGTGGTAAATGGATGCTTGAAAAATTAGAAAACGATCTACCTGAAGTTTCAGCAAACATCCGTCATGCGCACAACTAATCTCCTGATGGCATGATAACACTTCGAATTATCACATAGGGGTTATCAGGTCAATAGGAAGCATAGTTGCATGATACTATTTTTTATCAGGCCACTAGGAACAATATATGGTGTGTGTGTGTGTGTGTGTGTGTGTGTGTGTGTGTGTGTGGAGGGGTGTGTGTGTGGAAGGGGCACAGTTTCAAGTGGTGGGGTCACTGTCTCTATGTCTCTAGTTAGGGGCACAAGCCATATTTTAATCTTTATTTATACAGAGTAGAACAAAAAAACCCAACAACCCCCCCCCCCCCCGAAAACCCCCCCCCCCCCACAAAAAAAACCCACAAAACCCCCACTTAACATCTCCCTGACCCCAACCTTCTCCCCGGTTCCTACCGGCCTGCTTATCAATAACGGTCCGTAAAAAAAATAACTGGACGGATATTTGAGTCTGGTAGTTTCGGCCGCGGAATTTCAGCAAAGGACGTTTCGGTCTGAAGTGTTTACTCATGTTTATATGTACCATTCTCTGTTTATTTTGTATATACTTATGTACATATCTATGTTATACTCACAATATGTTTTAGGAAATTAAACGTCTACCATGTCAATGTCTATATGTTGCCCAAACGTTCATGCTGAAACGACCTACATCAATAACACGGAAATTGCAAATGCTTTAAGGTATATAACTACTGCTGTTTTTACATTTCCGAGCATACAAACAGTACCTATGTAGCAATTACATCATAATTATGGGAGTTGGACCCACTTTAAAAATTCAATATTGTATAACCCAACAGTCAAATTAGATCCGATTCCAACAAGATCAAATACAGAAAATGGAGACTGAATTAGTGATGTGACCCTGTAAACGTTATGACTATGTGCGGACGAGAGTGCGGGACGTAGCTCAGTGGTACAGCGCTCGCCTGATGCGCGATCGATTCCTGTCGGTGGACCCATTTGGCTATTTCTCGTTCCAGCCAGTGCTCCACAACTGGTGTAACAAAGGCCGTGGTATGTATTATCCTGTCTGTGGGATGGTTCATATAAAAGATCCCTTGCTGCTAATCGAAAAGAGTAACCCATGAAGTGGAGACAGCGGGTTTCCTCTCTCTATATCTGTATGGTCCTTAACCATGTCTGATGCCATATAACCGTAAATAAATGTGCTGAGTGCGTCGTTAAATAAGACATTTCTTTCTTTCTTTGTGCCGATAATGATCGATGCTCTTGTTTTTATGGCATTCGTTTTTTGGTTAGAGCTTCTGTGTTTACTATGGTAGAAGAAAAAAAGGAAAGTGTTTAATATTAAGATACCGACCTCGGTGATGTCGTGGTTAAGCCATCGAACATAAGGCTGGTAGGTACAGGGTTAATGTATTTAGAAATATCGTTGTTTAATTAAAAAAAGCCGACAAGAGAAGACATTCAAGTGTTTCATACCAGGGTACATTTATGAAAACAACGTGATTTAAATCGACGAAAACATTTTTACTTAAGTAAATCGAAGCACAAGAACTCGGAAGTGACGAACGCCGAATGCAAGCAAAAGATGATTTAAAACATCCTATGCTAACTTTTGTCAGAACTGACAAATTAAAATGTCTTGTTTGTTTCGTTTTTCTTCTTCTTTTTCATCTTAATTTGTGTTGTTGTTGGACTTTTATAATTATGGAATCCCAATATGCCGAGGAACAAGTGAATAGAAGGCGCGGCGACGACCCGGCTTAAAACCGTGGCGTCTTTATTTTCGGTCGGGTTGCGTTAAATGTTTTGTTTGTTTGTATTTTTTTTTAAGGGGGGGGGGGGGGGGGGGGCGTGAGCAGTAACATTAAAATACAAGGCGTAGGGGAATGCTATCTATGTATTATAATTTTATGTACAAAAGGTTACAAAACTATAGCAGGATACAGTCGCATGTGCAAAAATTATGCAAGCAGTGATTTAGATTGTGAAGTTTATGTGGGTGTATTCTTACATAGCTGCACTGCTTGAACCAACTGATATACTATTTATGAAACCAAAGCCATACACGAAATTAAAAACAAAAACAAAAAATAAACAAACAAAAATCACAACTGGCATAGCCAGAGGGTGAGTTGGTGGGGACCACATCTTTGGGCCTCCAGTTATGTATACTAACATATTGGCCCGTCTTCGTTCTGACAAGACACATTAGGACTGTTTACGTTTGGGTGCCCATCCCCTCTTTATAAAATCAGGCTGTCCAGCACACCCTTTTGAAAAAGTTGGACACAATTAGGAATGAAAATATAGAAAATGTAGGACAAAAGTAGGAAAACGTAGAACAAAAGTAGGACTGAAACAGTACGTAGCGACATTATTCATGCTCAAAACGCCTTTTTATGTGATGTTCAGTTTGTACATGTGTTTTGTGTTCTATAAAAAATAATGTGATCTTATGTAACGGTCACGTTATACAGTTATTTCAAATTACTGTACACTATATTAATCAATATACATATTTACATGCATAGGAATGCTGATGCACAGTAAACAGAGTTAACATGATTAATTTAAGTTTTCCATAATGTACTATAGATTCTGAAGTCATACATACTACTCAAAAGAATTTAAGGGTCAGACGATATTTTCGACATTATTTTCTGAATGTCAATTATATTAGCTAGACCATAATGTCACGCATGGTATTGTTCCATTTTGACGAAAGTGGGTCTAAGCAACCCATAAATGAATTAAAATCCACTGTCATTGACACTGTCGACTAGTTCTAATGGCGAAAACATGCTTACATTTGCACGTAAATTAGGGCGAAAGCGAAAGATCTGCTAAGTGCCCATAACTTGCTTTTTCACAAAGCGCTTCATTTTCACGCTTTGCACGTGTATTCCATGTTCCCAATGCTGAATTTCCGTATAATTCGAGCTTGCGTTCGTGTACGGTGCACACTCCAAATTCGACAATGGTACGACTTCAACTGACTATCGAAGATCGAGGAAGGGCTATTGCTTGGCTTCAGGATGGCAATACGCAAAGAAATGTTGCTCTGAGACTTGGTGTCAGTCAGAGTGTCGTTGGCCGACTGTGGCAACGGTACCAAGCAACGAATTCTGTTCGAAATCGTCCACGTTCGGAAAGACCCGAAGCACTACAAATAGAGAGGACCGCTACATCACCAATATGCCTCTACGTCAACGCACAACCACTACACGCCGATTACGTGACAATCTGAGGACTGCGACTGGAACTCGAGTGTCTGATCAAACCATACGCAATCGTCTGAGAGCCAATAATCTACGCTGCCGTCGCGCCAGGCTGTTCGACCACCACCCCTACCACGTCATAGAACGGCCAGACGTCACTGGTGCACGCTTCATCTGCGGTGGCAACGTGTTCAGTGGGGTCGAGTGATGTTCACTGATGAGTCCAGGTTTAGTCTCCAGTTCAACGACGGTCGGGTTCGTGTCTACAGACGTCCTGGGGAGCGCTTCGCTGACGTTAACGTTAGACAACGTCACCGGTTCGGTGGTGGCAGCGTCATGGTGTGGGGCGGCATCTCTATCCACCACAGGACCCCCCTCTATGTGGTGGATGGCAATCTGAATGGAATCCGCTATCTGAATGAGATTATCCGGCCGTTGGTTCTCCCAAGCCTTCAGCAGATTGGCGGCGGGGCAGTTCTGCAGGATGACAATGCCAGACCCCACCGCGCCAGGGTGGTAACGGACTTTCACAGACAACAAAGTATCGCCAGGATGGATTGGCCAGCATATTCGCCTGACTTGGCCCCAATAGAGAACGCCTGGGACGAATTAGGCAGGAGAGTTCGGGATAACCATGCCCCTCCGGCCAACCTTCATGATCTGGGTCAACTTGAGTGGCAGGCCATTCCCCAAGAGTTCTTCAGACGTCTGAACAACAGCATGAGGCAACGATGTGTCGAGTGTATTCGCGCCAGGGGTGGATTCACACACTATTAAACGAATGTTCTAATGTGTAAAATCCATGTTTGACAACCTTCAACTTTGACAGCATGTCATGTGACTTTCTTGTATACAGTGACGTTTATTTGTGGTTTTTTGTAAATATGGAACAATAAATAAAAATGTTGGTGTAGTTTACATCATCAATCTAATACACTCTGAAACTTATTTGGTTATAAATTTTTGACCCTTAAATTCTTTTGAGTAGTATACATTATAATCATGTTAATCATTGGAAAATATGTTGGCTTTGAGGGTATAATTTTAATGTTTTGAGATTATATGGTGCCACAAATTGGGAGATATATCTTGCTGCCAATAAAAATAAAAATAATTCCCATAACTGATGACTTTTATAGTAACACAAGGAATACGCACTTTAACAGCAATTCGTGACATTTTCAAACAAAAAAGTAAGAAAAACTAAGTATTCTGAAGAAAAAGTAGGAAAAATAGAACAGACCAAAAAGTACGAAAAAGTAGGATAGCTGGACAGCCTGTAAACTACTTGCCAATTAAGCCAGTACAACACAGTGTTTAAATAAATTATAAGCTCATGCGTTGTGGCAACAACTGTTGGGAATCAAACTTGAAGCTTCTGGCCCCACAACCCAAGCTCATCCCCCCCCTCCATTAGTTATCCTACTGTCACACAAAATGTACTCACAAAGCTTTATCTGTTCTAGAGGCATAGGCAGATAAAAAATAGTAATAAATATTATAAGACAACCCATGCCTACAGAACAGTAATAATAATAAAAAATAAAAATTTAATTTAAAAAATGTATATATATATAAATAAAAAAAGAGGCAAAATTATATATATATATATATATATATATATATATATATATATATATATATATATAACATGAAACTAAACTACAGATTGCAGTTCGCACAATTTGTTTAATATTTATTATGAGAATACTTCTTAACATTTCCTTTTTTCTCAAAGAGAGGGTTTTTACATATTAATCACCATTCAGTCAAGTATCGGTAAATATATTTATTCAAAAATGTATCTTTCTGTGAAATCCATCTCCAAATCCTCAAAACTTGTACAGTCAACTGAGCAATTAAGGATTACCATTTGATGGGTGGTGTCAAACTGAATCCCAAGTCTTGGAAGTCTGAATTACTCCTTAGCAGCAATATGTCAAACACACACACACACACACACAAAATTGTATTAAATTAAATTGTTGAATGTGTTTCATTTTCAGCAGCAATTTCACCCCTGCCCCAGTTTTTCTTTCACATATCAGTTGAAACTGTTCTATTATTTCAATCATTCTGTCCTCAATATCAAGATGCAATGTAATTTGTTTAATAGTTTGTCTTTAGAATCTCATTTTCGACATCTAATCAATGACTCCACATCCATTGGTCCAGTTGCTGAAATATATAAAAACCAACATGTTAAGTATTTCACATCCATTTGAAGAAGTACATTAGTCTGTAACTTAATTACATATCATTGTATTAATTTAAAGTTGAATTTAATTTTAGGAAAAACAATTTTTTAACAGGAAACAAAATCAGTGTGACTAAACAAAGTATAAAATTAAAAACGTATAGCAGTAAATTAAGAAAAGTAGTAAACAATGTATTTAACTTTGATGATGTTATTTGATTTCTATTAGAAAGTTGCACAAAACTACATATAAGATGACATGTGGAAGAAGAAAAATGCCTATGCTTTGCTAAAATTTGGGGTATAAAATAATGATGAAAAACAACTAGTCTCCAAAAGAAAATCATATTTAGGGTAGGTAATAAAAACAAAACAGGTGTAAGTGCCTTATCTAGGTTGTTATGGGTTTGAAATGTTTTGAAATTAGGGTTAGGACATTACATTTCAAGCACATGACCATTTATAAACAGCAGTTCTTTTACTATCATTTATTTAAACATTAAAAAATATATCTATTAATTTCCAAGATTTTAGGGTACATAAGTTTAACCTCAGTACCCTCTGGCAGAAACCATTAAGTTGAAAATTCTAAGAACAACAATAAAGGAAAAATAAAATATCTTACCAGTATTTATTATAAATTACCCAAGATCGGTAATTGATCTGCTGTTAGGTGAGGAATTGTTTTAATATATATTATGGTAAAATTGGGTTCTTTTAATTGAGGGGTGGGGTAGAGGGGGACTAATGGATAAGTTAAAGTTTGTTTTGTTTAAAGACACCACTAGAGCACATTGAATTATTAGTCATCAGCTATTGGATGTCAAACATTTTGTACTTTTGACATGTATAGTCTAGAGTGCAAACCTGCTACATTAGTAGCCAGGTATCTTTTATATATATATACACCACCCAACAGACAGAATAGCACATACCACAGCCTTTGATATACTAGTCGTGATGCACTGGCTTAAATCGAATCAAACAGAGAAACCGTAACCGACATATCTGTTCCGATTGCAAAAAAACCCAAGTATTATTATTATTATTATTTATTTTTTTTGCTTCGAAACATTTTGACCGGCCTCGGTGGCATCGTGGTAGGCCATCGGTCTACAGGCTGGTAGGTACTGGGTTCGGATCCCAGTCGAGGCATGGGATTTTTAATCCAGATACCGACTCCAAACCCTGAGTGAGTGCTCCGCAAGGCTCAATGGGTAGGTGTAAACCACTTGCACCAACCAGTGATCCATAACTGGTTCAACAAAGGCCATGGTTTGTGCTATCCTGCCTGTGGGAAGCGCAAATAAAAGATTCCTTGCTGCTAATCGGAAGAGTAGCCCATGTAGTGGCAACAGCGGGTTTCCTCTCAAAAATCTGTGTGGTCCTTAACCGTATGTCTGACGCCATATAACCGTAAATAAAATGTGTTGAGTGCGTCGTTAAATAAAACATTTCTTTCTTTCTTTCGAAACATTTCAGGGTCCCTACATAAAATTTGCCTAATTTATAACTTTCCAGACAATACTTCCTTATCCCCCTAAAGCTCACAACCATATAGGTTACTTCCTCACTCCCCCCCCCCTCCCCCCACCCTCTTTTATTTTGGCCATTCGTCTGACTGTGTGCAGTTTAACGACGGATTCTTAACGACAATATATACATCGAAGACTGATTAAATGAGTCAGTAAATTCCATTACATTGGAGGGAAAGTGATTCTTAAACTCTTACCTTCGTAGAATTTATATATCAGTTGAATTTTGATGGATTTCGGCAAAACTTCACTTTCAATACCATGTGTGACGGTTTCGCAGGAAAACATTGATTTTACGTCAATCGTAGGCTCCGCATAGTTGTCATCGCTGTTAACACTTGTCAGTAGAAGTATATGTTTACTATGATTATAATTCAGTTGGAGGAGACAGTTATTTTAACTAATTTTAATGCTAACTATACAAAAACGTTAAACATTGAAAATAATTGTTGTCTAACCTAATGGCGTCCAAGCAAATTTGGGCCCGCGGTTTTTGAACCGCGAAACATGATTGGTCCAGCGCTGTTGTCAATCACGCCGTACGGAGGGGTCAATTGGATATAAGCATGAAATTATATTATATTATAAATATATATTAGATACTGAGAATGATAGGCAGAGAATGATACTATGTTAGCTGCAGCTTTAAACAAATTTCGTTTTCCCCCTTTATTGCCCTCCTTTCAGCACTATTGGCTTCCACTGATGGTAGACGTTCCGTCTTCTTTCTTGTTGTCTTTTTTGTCTGTTACAAGAACTGTAATCTTCTCGTAGAATATCTGATCATCTTGCCGGAAATAATCCTGGAACGTTGGCGACGAATCCAATATATTCTAAAAGATATTTCCAAATCTTTTCCCGAGATTGTGACTTCCATGTTTGTTTTATGGAAACAAAAACATCATTTGACAATATTGATTTGTTTATTTAATGATCTCGCAATTCTCGATTAGTTGGATCTTTAACTTTTTTTATGCACCAGTATTGTGTCCCGATTACTTATTTTATTCTGAAACAAATTTTAATATTTCTAGTATTATCGATCCCATACAACATTATATAACATAGCGTATGCCACAAACAGAATATTACTTAAAGGCGACGCCACATAATACGAGTGCTTCGTACGATAATAGCCACGAAAATAACCCATTGCATCGCAACCGATGAACTCGTAATGTCTGTCTTGTCAATCGTAATTGGAACTCGTACCGTGTGTAGCAGAGCTGGTTTAAACATCCGCGGGGTCCTGTAGCACAAATAACAGGGGGACCCCCTATCCGGGATATATTTATATATATATTTTGCAACCCTCTCGGGGAGAGGGGAAAAACTACCTGGGGAAAATAAATGTACACATCACCACGGGGCCCCCTGAAGCATGGGGACCGTAGGAGGTAGCACTAAACCAAATAATTTCCGGTTGGGTCACAGTTCGAGGTGCACAGCTTTTGATAGAAAAGTTAACACCACAAGTCCTGTGTTTGGTTATAAATGTGAGTGTGTTGGTTGTAAAAATAAATTAGTTTCATCTGGGCTAAAAATTTATTTAATTTTATTTCATCTAGTACCACTGTGTCAAGTAGACTTGTGCTTGAAACATGTATGGGGTACCTGTAAAAAAGAAAGTACTAAAATTTTGTGCGAAACTAGGGGTGTTGTAAAAACATCTGGTTATACCGAAAATGAGCCATGAAAGGTACCATTTTCTTCAGTCAATACTTTGAAGTAGGGGTTGTACTACTGATATTTATGGGTCATACTTTGGTTGATATATTGCATATAGTGTTTTTGAACACAAACGTTAACATGGTCGCCAATGGAATTTTATTTGGTATAGTCATACCAGCATGTGCTAGATGTGCTACTAGGATAAACCGGCTCTGGTATGTGGTCCGATAAAGTCCGATAAAGTCCGAGCGAGCGAACGAGCAAGCGAGCGAGTGAGTGACTAAGTAGTCTCAAATCAGAATCGTTAGATATTATGTTAATTAGATACTTTTAATTAAAGCTAACCAGCCATTTTTAACTGGTATCATATTTAACCGAAAAAATGGAAGGGGAAAAAATCATATGTATGCATCTGAAAAAAAATGTGGAGCTATCATTTACGGTTTCTTTCTACTTCTCAGGTAAAGCGCTCGCTTGACTTGCGGTCAGTCTAGGATCGATCCCTGTCGGTGAGCCCATTGGGCCATTTCTCTTTCCAGCCAGTGCATCATGACTGGTATATCAAATACTGTGGTATATGCTATCCTGTCTGTGATATGGTGCATATTAAAGATCCCTTGCTACTAATGGGTAAATGTAGCGGGTTTCCTCTCTATGACTATATGTCAAAATGTTTGACGTTCAATAGCCGATGATTAATATATCAATACATCAATATGCTCTAGTGGTGTCGTTAAACATTACAACTTAAACCCTCCCCCAACAAAAACAAAACAACAACAACAACAAAAACAAAACAACAACAACAACAACATTACAAACTTGAACTTTAAATTAAAATGAAAAGACGTAGAGCTATCATTCACGGTTTCTTTCTACTTTTCTTTTCATTCCTTTCCTCTCTTCACCAAATCCAATCAGACGACGATTGCGATTTTAAACGTCTTGTAAATACCACCAGGTCTCTGCTGTGTTCTGTTTTTATAAATAAATTATGCTGTAGGAGTATTTTCGATCTACATTAGATAATATCTGTTAATGCTACATCTGCACCGGACATCTGGGCTTGCGTGAATCAGAGGAAATCACTGTCTGTCAGACGTTCATAAGTATTTCGTCAAAGGTCGGCGGATGTATATATATATATATATATATATATATATATATATATACATCCGCCGACCTTTGACGTATGTATATATACATATATATACATACATATATATATATATATATATATATATATATATATATATATATATATATATATATATATATATATATATATATTAATTCGTTCATATTTATAGATAAATCTACTTCTGTAAACATCAACAATAAGTATGAGAAATCCACATTGATTAATATATACCTTTCCTGTTAGTTATTAAGAAAAAGGAATGAGTAAGGTTCGAACATTATGCAGCTGCCAGTCTGACAGTGTGAACATACAGAGCATGTTCTAGTATGTCGTCTGTTGCCATATCTGAAGTTCGCGCCAGCACAGACGCGGTGTGTTTTGTCACATTCGATTGATGGCGTTTCATTTTTGACTGGTACCATACTCGCTAGACCCAGACACGGTGTGTTTTGGGCCTAAGACTTGTTTATGAATGCAAACATTATTTTATTACCCTTACGGTTAAAAATATCTTGCTACCATATCGAAGTGTTACATCCCACTAGAGTAATAAATGGGACGTAACACCTTGACCATGATACGAAATGGAAGCTCGTTTAATATCCTATAAATCTTACATTCTTTAATAAGCACTGATAAATGTTATTCATGTTTTCATGTGATGTTCCTTCACAAACCAGCAGATGGTCAACTTGGTCTAGTACGGATTCATGTAAAAACGGGCAGCAACATTAAATTTAATAAAGAAAATGTAATTTTTGGCTTTAAAACCAGAAATAATGATCCCATTAATGCCATTGTACTTGTTACAAAACACTTAATATTTAAAAGTCATTTCAATGCACATGTACCCAGTTTGCAATGGATCCAAAAAGAGTTGACTGAATACTATTAGGTTACAAAAGCAGAAGCTTTTTCCGCGTGCACTTATAATAAATTCACCAAATTTTGGTCAATTTGTCACAATTTATTTAAAACTTAGATTGTATTTCTTCTCTTCTTTTTGATACTTAGTATGTCCTCAGTCTCCTTTTGAATTTTTCATACATGTATGTTTGATTATCAGTCACATATATTTGATTTTTAGCTAAATATCTCTTTACCTACTTTGTTTTTCATGTAATTAAATATCGTTTCGTCATATTCACTGTATACATCTGTGTGGATATCATGTCAATAAAAATGGGAATAAGTCTAGTACACAGTGGACTTGTTATCTCTCTTGGGGGAGATCCATCTCAATTGGTGGAACACTCGACTGAGATGCATAGGTCGTAGGATCGAACCCTCCGTGACAAATCAATTTTCAGATTTTGCCAAATCCCAATTCGACTCTGCATTGTACAGAGATATGAATCTGATTATGTATTACAATTTTGCCGTTCATATTACCTTGAATGTTCTATCAATTGCCTTAAACCCTATATTAGAAAAGAAGATTTAACCTATGCAGTTTGATGGTTATTTGTAAAGATTTTGTTTTTAATTTACCCTGAACTTTTTTCTCCAAAAACAAATGTTATTTGAGATGGCATGAGTTTAAAATTTAATAAATTAATGTTTTTATATGAATTTATCTTTATTCATTATGAAGTTACATAAAGAAAAGAAAAGAAAAAAAAAGAAAAAAAATCAGATTGGGTTTTCCAGTCCCAGCCAGTGGGTATATGACTGGTATATCAAATGCCGTGGTATTTGCTCTTCTGCGCAATGTAGGAAAGTGCATATAAAGATCTCTGGCTGCTAATGCAAAAACGTAACGAGTTTCCTTTAAGACTATATCAGAATTATCAAATGTTTGACATTCAGTAGCATAAGCGTACGAGACAAGCCTCAAATGCAGATATTCGGGCAAAATGTGCTAACCTGAGTCCTTTTTACCATGTATTTCCATCATTCTACCCTCAAAATTAGTTGTAATCCATGTGAAATTCATTTGCAACCCTATGTAGCTGTATAAATGTTTTTATCCAGATTCGAGCATTTCCGTTTAATTCGGGCAAAAGCCAGCCTGCCCCCCCCCCCCCCCCCACACTTACAAAAATGGGAGTCCGTACGCCTATGTGCAGTAGGCGATGATGAATAAATCAATGATGTCTAGCAGTATCGTTAAACAAAAGAAAATGTTAACTTTATCTGCCTTACTGATATTCGTAGTAAGTCTTTCCAGTGTTACTTGTAACTAACACGTTTTAGCTTTCTAATTATAATCAGATCAGGATTTGAGCCAGTAATGGGGGATTACAGGCGTTAGTGGCAAGGCGAGTCTGTACACGTCACGTAAATTCACCCTGTTACTTCATCCTGCCCCAAGTTCAGCCAGCAAACGTTTCGCTAACGTTCGCGAAATATTTGATTGATTCCCGACGTGGCCATTTAGTTTAACCTGAAGCGCATAAACCAGTCTGCCGGGCGTTTTTCTGCTCAGTCTGGCTGAACGTAGCTCTGGTTAAAACACTCGGAACTCGTCAATACATGAAAGAAAGAAGTGTTTTATTTAACGACGCACTCAACACATTTTATTTACGGTTATATGGCGTCAGACAATGGTTAAGGACCACACAGATTTTTTTTAGAGGAAACCCGCTGTCGCCACATAGGCTACTCTTTTTACGACAGGCAGCAAGGGATCTTTTATTTGCGCATCCCACAGGCAGGATAGCACAAACCATGGCCTTTGTTGAACCAGTTATGGATCACTGGTCGGTGCAAGTGGTTTACACCTACCCATTGATCCTTGCGGAGCACTCACTCAGGGTTTGGAGTCGGTATCTGGATTAAAAATGCCATGCCTCGACTGGGATCCGAACCCAGTACCTACCAGCCTGTAGACCGATGGCCTGCCACGACGCCACCGAGGCCGGTTCGTCAATACACGACGTATGTGTTATGGACGGAGAAAGTATGTAACCAAGTGTAAAATGTGATCTGTTTGGAAACCATTTTTCTCTGACTGTTTTATATTGTATATATCTGACTTTGATCTATTATTTTAGATCCTGTCCTGAACCGAAGAGCCGATCGAGGCCGGTACTTGTGCCCAGGACAGGCGTGCGCTACAACAGCTTTCTATGAATGTGCACATTTAAACACTTTGGTCTTGGTCTATTATTTTAGAAAACCACCTTGCTTAATTATTTTTATTGTGTATAATTGATTTATTATTTTACTAATACGATGCATCAAAATCACCCCCCCCCCCCTTGTTTATAAATAATTCAAAATTGTCCTATTCAATACTTCAATACTTACCCTTCTGTCCCACAACGGACCACTGGCAATGTCAGAGATTGGGTGTGAGAGAGACGTGCCTGAACCTTAAATGGATAGAGGCACGTTAATAGAGTTTAGGAATAGGAATTTTTATTAATATATGTCTTGTAAGATATTGTAAGATATTTAGTGGGGCGGGGGAGCATTGGGGAGCAGAAAAATACAAAAAAGTGCAATTGTTTTTCAATTTTTGTCTGGCTGAAAAATAACTTATATTATAATTACTGGGCCCTGATTTTTGTTGTACACACCTCCTCTATTTTAGGGTAGGCACGACCTTGGCTATTAATTGTTTAGAGTATTTGTTAACATCCATGCATGAATTTATCATCATTTCCCACCATTCTTGAACCAAAATATGGTATCAACCTTATTATTTGTATAATCTGTAATTCACACTTTAGAAATACGATAAGCGAATAATCAAATTTAAAAATAAGAATACCCTCCTCCAAAAATACCCCCCCCCCCCACACCCCCCAAAAAAAACAACAACAAAAAAAACCCACCCCACCAACCCCCAAAACAAAACACACGCAACAACAACAACAACAACAACAACAACAATTGAAATGAAAAATAAATCCCACCAATATTAAACATACGTCGTTCTTGAAAGGAAGTTTATGTTTTCCGTGAAAATTGGCAATATTCTGTATTAATCTACTCGCCAGTAATACACGAAAACACTATCTAAAAAATAAATTAACAGGGTGTAATACACGTGACGATTACGAATCTACCATTAGCGTGTTCAATGCCGTACACGTATCTCAACACAAGACTCATGCCAAAAGAAATCGTGATAGAGTCGTAAGGGTATACAGCCATGACTTACTACCAGGTATTTTTATCTACACAGAAGAAGTCATCTTGACCACGATATATGATTGAAACTGTCTATAGGAGGACTGCCACTTTGGCGCGCGTCATGCCAGTACGGGCGTCAAAAACATTTCAACAGCTTCCATAAACAAAGATACGTCTGAATGCGCACACGGATGTACATAGAATAATATCTGAAACATGGAGTTGTAAGTAATTTACAGAAATATTAACTCAAATTAACTTTGAGTGCAAAGTGCCTTTAAAATATTATTTCTGGTAGTAATATATAGAATAATATCTCAAACATGGAGTTGTAAGTAATTTACAGAAATATTACTATGCAAAGTGCCTTTAAGATATTATTTCTGGTAGTAATGATAATGTGGGCGAGGGGATGGGATAGGGCTATTCCAAAGAGTTTTGTTTATAGTACTTTAGGATCCTTGTTTTAATTCAATTTCAATTTGCTTCCCGAGACATCCGGTCGCCTGCTTCGTTAAGCAGCGACCACTTGCACTCAGACATCATTAGACGCCATTCCTCTGTGCACCCACCACGTCTGACAACAGACTAAGGAGATGGCTTTATGAATGCTGTAACTAATTATTTTATGGCTTGGCCAGACCAGACCAGAAGAAACTGAGAAATAATATTAAGGATTAACAACCAGAACTGGCCGTGTCCAAAAATGATGGTTTTTACAACTTTAAAAAAAGTGAAAACTTAAAGAAAAAGGTTTGCTGTAAGTAATCAAATTATATTATTATGTATATAGCTTTAAGACAATATCTCTTCTTTCATTTATGTTACATGTCCCCCAGAACAAACATCAGTAACTAAAACTCCCCTCCCCAAAAAACAAGACAACAATATCAACCCCTCCAAAATACCTAACCCAACTCAAAACAAAGAAGTAAAAAACCCCAACAAATAACCCCAAAACATCAACAAACAAACACATAAACAAACAACCAAACCAAACCAAACAAAACAAAACAAACAACATCAAACCCCCCACCTGAAACCAACGATATAGCGAGCGAACTAGTCTCAATTTAGTTAAACCTAGACATAACCAATTGTAGATGTCATCTCTCATATTCAATAAAAGAAAGAGATAATGAGATATGTCAGACTCGTCGTATGAAGTTAATTTTGCAATATAGTTTGTAATCCACTTAAATATTAAGGCAACCAAATTCGATTTGTGTAAAATTACCTATTCCTTTATACTTCCTTCTCCTCCACACACTCGCCATAAAAACCTAGACAAGTTATAGCAGGACGCCCATGAATTTAGCGTTTTTACGAATTTGCTTACTCTTTTAAGTAACCGCTGCTTTATAGACACGCTTCCATTTCCATTTTTAAAATTTTGTCGCATTTCACATCATTATGAATTAACCAAAATTAAGCTTTGTGAATTAATCAGCTTCCTATATGATATAAAATGTATAATTCAGAAAGTGTACCATCGATCTGATTTTAGAAGGAAATGCAACCATGGGTAGAGAATGAGCAAGCCACTCTACTCATACTCTGTGCTCATTTAACCACAGAAATCCGGAAGCCATTGGCGCCATAATAGAATGGGAGTTCAGTGTCTGTGTTTGGATCAAAGTTGTCATCATCTGGAATCCTACAGTGTTATGAATGGACGATTGACGTCACGCCGGTTTACCGGAAGTGTCTGGTCATTAGTTGTTTTTGTGTGTGGAGAATGTTACAGGAGAGGCAAGTTCTATATTTATAAAGGAGTTTTAAAGTCGCAGACCCTAATTTTAACCCATGAAAATGATGGGAACTAAGTTTGGTTAATCCATCATGAGTACTGTCACCAAGTCTGTCGCTTCATCTAAAACGATGATACTAATAACAATATCCACCACCACGATCACCACGACGACGACGACCACCACCACCACCACAACAACAACAAAAACAATAATAATATAAAAAAAAAAACAAGATTTGAAATACATGTAATTGTCAAAGAACATAATACTTACATTATATTTAAATTAGTTTAACATTATATCATCCATGTATAAGATATATATCGATGAACCAATGCATGTTGTTGTCTGGGTAGAGTTTCTTAATCTAGTGGTATAGTTACTGTTCATGAAATTGCATTCAATTGGTTTTCGTCAGATCTTCGAAACGGAGTATACGCATAGTGGGTGGTAAGATCTGATTACACACACCATGACCATTAAAGATGCAAACTTGAGTGTGTGTGTGAGAGTGCGTGCGTGCGTGCGTGCGTACGTAGTACGTACATACACTACATATATACATACATACATACATAGTAAATTTGAAAGGCCAGAAAGGATTTAATTATCCCCTGCGCCAGTGCGTTAATGTCTATGTATGTAATAGTCAACCTCGACATACATACAATATATAGATATTCATACATCAAAGCATACTAGCCAGTGCCAGATGTGCCCACTGTGTCATGCACGTAAACGGGATCGACCGCGTAGCTTGTAGGCCCCTTGCATATGGTTGAGTTAAAGCGCATCCTTTGTTTTTTGTTTTTTGATGTCTGGATAGCTCAGAACGTATCGTGTCAAGTCTGCAAGTTGCGGGCGATTCGGTGCCATAGGTTCGAGTCTCAGCAATGGCATGGGACAATTTGTGAGGCCAGAAAGGATTTAATTATCCCCTGCACCAGTGCGTTAATATCTGTGTCTGTAACAGTCAACCTCGACATACATACAGTATATAGATATTCATACATCAATACATACATACATACATACATACATATCATAAGCGGGGAGATATTAAACTGTTGTAGCAGTAACACACCAGTGTATTACAACTGCAGGACTAGGTGTGTTAGTAAATTATATTAAAATATAATACGGTGAAGCGACACTGTCACTTTAATGTATAGTCTATTTGAAAAAACCAAAAAAAAAAAAAAAAAACACACTCGAAAAAACCCAAGTGCCAATGAAACACTTTTAACTTAATAGTTCAGTAACATGATGACACATTGTCTCGCATGCTTATTTTAAAGATCTCTTAAATTGCCAGAGTGTACCGCTAGGTTTCCACGAAACACCATTACCAGTGGTGAGACTGTCATTTCAGCAGGCGTCGCCTTGGGTATGTAATCCCATAAAATTGTGTGGCAGAAATAACACGGGTTCTTCTACTGTTATGCAAATTGGGGTACTTGCTCACACACATAACAGTTATACAGCAGTAATTGGGAAAAAGACTTTTGTGATAGCGATCTATC
Source organism: Gigantopelta aegis (assembly GCF_016097555.1). Taxonomy (NCBI): domain Eukaryota; kingdom Metazoa; phylum Mollusca; class Gastropoda; order Neomphalida; family Peltospiridae; genus Gigantopelta; species Gigantopelta aegis. The sequence continues at coordinate 40,756,506 of NC_054704.1, read as the reverse complement.
AGTTCTTTCAATTTAGTCTGATAAAAATGCAAAGACCTCTCTCTCTCTCTCTTTTTGCAAGAGAACAATAGCGGCACTGGATTGTTGTGATGGATGCATTAAGATCTGGTCGTGCTATGTGGGTCATTTGGATGACGCGTTCGCCTCTCGAATACCGAAGACAGTTTGCAGACTCAGTCCTCAGAAAGAATCAGCACAATGGTGGATCTCCATTTATGATGATGATTAAATAACGTACGTTCGTGCTGATAAGGTCAGGGCACCATGTCCTGGCTACGTGACTTGACTGCCATTTGACCTAATAAGTGGGCCAACGAAATATTGCCTAAATATACACACATTAAATTTGCATATATGTTCGGGATGTTTAGCTCTGTCGGTAGAGCGCTTTCCTGGGGTGGTTGAGTCGTAGGATCGAAGGATTCACTGGTTTTCGTCCGTCTATCAGTATTCCACGACTGATATATCAAATACCGTGGTATGTTCTGTTCTGTCTGTGGGAAAGGGGTTTTAAAAGATCCCCTCTTCGTCTGAAGACTGTGTTTCGGAATTACCACATGTCTGACATCCAGTAGATGATGATTATTTAAGCAGTTTGCTCTTCTGATGTCTTTAAACAAAACAAACTTTGTTCAGCCATCTATATAGTCATATCCCTTGAAATAAATATTATAGTACAATAATTTGCCATTAACGTTCCAAAATGTGTTATGCTTTGTTTTTTAGAATTTTAAAATTATATATTACATACAACGTGCTGTCTAAATCATAACGTATAGGCAAATCTAATGTGTTTCTGGTAGTCCAGGGCCCCGTTCCACGAAGCGGTCATAGCACTAAGATCACCTTAGACGTTAAGGTAGCTATGCACTTAAGGTGATCTTAGAGCTAAAATCCCTTTGTGGAACGGGGCCCTGGTATTTAAAACAAGTATTCTACTATATACAACGTGCTGCCTAAATCATAACGTATAGGCAAATCCAATGTGTTTCTGTGTAACAGAAAAGGTACGTACCTCGGGTGAGATTGCAGCTTTAAGGCTATACTTCCTACCGATTAGCAGTGACCGAGGACATTTATTTACATGGCCGTCCTCAAATACAGAGCAACAGATGATGGCACGATCGATCGATAAAACCCCCCCACAAAAAACCCAAAACAAATCGCTTAAAGACCGAAGTGCTTCCTTCTATTAGACACTCTACATGCGCATTATCTATTGGAGGATCCTTCATGTGGTATGGGTGATAACGATAATAACTTACAACCATGTCAAACAATGTTTTACACTTCGCATGTGGGATGACTGCCACTCCTAAGAATGGTTTGACAAATATAATACCGAATAAGACCGAGATCGGGGGAACGTGAATGACATGACGCTGTTGAATTTGTGCGAGGGCGGGAATGGGGTGGGTGGGTCTAGTTGTTGACGAGCGAAGTTTATGGGAGAGTTGAGTCATGCTCCACTGAAAAATACATTGATAAAAAAGAAGAAATCTGCTTGAACAGGAGGATTCAAACCCCGACCCACTCACCCACCCCCGTCCATTGTCAACACAAGAAGGCTGTAAGCCCGAAGATTTGGCATATTTAAAACATTATCTCATTTTTTTTCTCTTTTTTTTTTTAAACAGATTTTAATCAGTTTTATTTTTAACTTCACTATTTGACTTGACGTTTTGGCGTCAGCGTCAACCGATATGTGTCACAATACGATTTCCTTTTTTAAAAGATATGAAACGTAGGAAGTAATTTAGTAACAAGTGATTGCTTTAGTGGTATCAATTTCCACTTAGAGTCTAGGATAACACTAACAGTGTTGTTCAAACATAGCTTTTTCACACTCGGTGCGAGACCATTAAAAGGGTGAGCGATATTTCTTATGATTAATTTTTTTGTGGCCCGCATTGATGGAATGTTTGAAGAAGACACTTTTCCGTTAACTATCTGTTGCTGTAAAGCAACAAGGCAGTGGGGTTTGCAGATGGAGATCAGGTTTCGTGCCGCTTTTGAGCATTGGAGGCGTCTTCCGGTTAATTTCTTTACAACGAATCACAAATGGCGTGTGCTCATCTACTCAGTGTGAATCAATGGGTTAAGATTAACTATTTAATCAGATCCTATCAAAACTGTAAAGCTATGCGTTTAGTTTCGTATTCCGTTTTACAGTTGAACCTGTTAAAAGCGTCATCGTCCTATGAAAAAGTACAGGGGATTACAAATGGCGACTACTGGTCTAACCAATTGCTTCGGATTAACTATTAATAAGATTCTATTAAAACTGTAAAGCTATGCATTTAGTTCCGTATTCCGTTTTACAGTTGAACCGTTAAAACGTGATCTTCGTATGAAAACGTATAGCAGATTACAAATGGCGAGTACTGGTTTAAGCACGGCGAATCAATGACTTAGGTCTCACTACACAGATCACTTCTGGGTGAGAGTCCATTGATCACGGTCCACTATAGTTCCTAATTGTGACATATGTTATGGTTCACATATTCACTTCTAGGAAATGGTGAAGAATTAAAACAATATGTATGTTTAATGGTAAGCCTTCTGGCTGTATTTTGCCGATGTTATTTTGTAATATTGTGCATCGACCTTTTGGGACATGGGTGTATAGCGCAAGAGACAGCCGGAGTGAATCGGTTAATGAACCACCTGTTCGGACCGGTACTACAGCCAGATGCGGTCATATAGCAAAAAACTGAGACGGAAATGTTCTCAATTTTGGAGTGAAAATAAATGCTTCTATAATGTATGTTCGCAATGATGTATGTTATTAGTGACAACGAGAACCCGTTCTATTGGCAATCTTCGTTTGAAGTTGGGCAATTTAACATGGGTTTCAATGGCAGATGACATCTGTGTAGTGAGACCTTAGGATTAACTACATGTATTAATAAGATCATATCAAAACTGTAAATCTATGCGTTTAGTTTCGTATTTCATTCTACAGTCCAACCTGTTAAAGATGTTATCGTCTTATAAAAAAGCATAGCAGATTACAAATGTTGGGTACTCATTTACTCAATGGGAATTAATGTGTTCGGATTAACTATTTAATCAGATCCTATCAAAATTGTAAAGCTACGCGTTTAGTTACGTATTTCGTTCAACAGTCGAATCTATGAAACTCACTCTTACAGCAAATTACAAATGGCGTGTACCCGTCTACTCACGGCGAATCAATGGGTTCCTATTAAAATTGTAAAGCTATCTGTTTAGTTTCGTATTTCATTCTATGTTAGAACCGTTTAAAACATTCAAAATTTTACCTCCAAAGCATATTGAACAATTTCTGACATATACAGAAAAGCCGTGTTATTAGCAGCAAGTGATCTTGTATATGAATAATCTAACAGATGAATCAACAGACACCATGACCACAGTTATTTGTGAATATTCAGCTGAGATTTATACATACCAGCCCATGGCATCCTAAATGCCCACCTATGGTTTAAAATAAATAAAGATACAGGTATTTTTAGTCTTAAGGAAATTACAACAAGGGTCATAATTATAAAGAGGACTTATTTTAAATATGTTTAGTTAAATATTTGTGTTACTGTCATCATAATGTGTTGGTTTTGGGTGCATTTTTGACAATGTTCACACCCATACAAACCACCCCAAGTCGGAGTTGGCGGATACCACACATATATTTATGGAAACCTTGCTCATCAAACCTTACAAAAAACGTCATTTGAATAAATCAGCTTGTTTGAAAATTACCCCAAATGATCGAGCCCCACAATTTTTCACAAGGAAAAACCGGTGTATGAATACCAAGCCTCATTACAGCTAAACCATTTACACTGCTGGTCAACAACCAATTGTCTTTTTAAAAATAACTCCTTGGCTATCACTAAGCTTAAGAATTTACTTCCTATTCCAAATAATTAGCCTTCAAACATGGATCTGTGCAAAACCAACAAGCAAACTCTTTGATAGCAATGTGGTTTATTCGTCGAGAGTAGTATCAGGGCTTGTTGAGTGCCATGACCTACTTTCCGTAACCTTGACCGTGATGACGTGCCTTGTGCCGTGACCTCGTCCTACTGGCCCTGACCTACTTAGACTGGCCTTGACCTTGATGACGCCACGGACTACTGTACCGTGTGCAACGTCCTACTGATCCGGCCCTGACCTACTTAGACCGGCCCCTGACCTACTTAGACCGGCCCCTGACCTACTTAGGTTGGTACTGACGTCCTTGGACTGGCCCTGACCGATTTGTTTAGCATTGACCGACTTAGAGGGCAGTGACTGATATACCTGGGCAGGTGTGCGACCTTGGTGTAAGTCATAGCCTTGACGTACTTGGTCTGGGACTCATCGCCTTGCCTTGAACGGGATGGTGTAGGATCCCTTGCTACTAATGGGAAAGTGCAGGGGGTTTCCTCTCTAAAACTGTCCAAAAGTATGTTTCACATCCAATAGCCAATGATTCATAAATCGAGGTGCTCTAGTGGTGTCGTTAAATAAAACCACTTCTAAGGACTCGGCCCGACGCGAGGTAGTGTATTTATTTTTAGCGCGCTGAATGATGAATGGTTATAATTGCTTACATCCGGGAAGCGGTGGTATCCTATTTTATTGTCGGTGACAATACTGAAGTAGAAGTTACATTCTTAAAGACGTGAAATAAGAAATGATTTAAATAGGTGTAAAATAGAATTCTCGTTCTACGCTATCTGATAGCGCATTCACAAGATTATTATTAACTGACCTATTTCGTCACTTCATTCCGCGCTTCGCCGCTCGCACATATAATGGTTTAAATGACAAGTTTTGTTAACATGCGTTTAGTAGTCAGCTGCGAACGACTTCGCGTCCAGCGCTGAGGGTACGTCGTTCGTATCTCATGTGGGGAAATTATATTTTTTCTATTATTTTTAAAACAAAATAATAATTTATAGTTTGTTTTTATTTTACTTATTTACTTACTTATTTATTTGTTTATTTATTTATTATGTTACGAGGTGGGTTTTTTTTAAGCAGCCTCTAATAACCCTGTGGGGACGGGACGTAGCTCAGTGTTCCCTTGATGTGGGTCGGTCTGGGATATATCCAGCCAATGCACCACAACTGGACAACGGTACTATCCTGTCTCTGGGATGGTGTAGGATCCCTTACTGTTATTCAAAAAGAGTAGCCCATGAAGTGGCGACAGCGGGTTTCCTTAATCAATATGTGTGTGGTCCTTAACCATGTCCGTATAACCGTAAAATAAAATGTGTTGAGTAAATAAAACATTTCCTTCCTCGTAAAATAAAGATTAATTGAATACAAATTTTTAGTATTTTATTTTAGTCATAGGAAAAGAAAGACATATTTGTCTCGAAAAAAGGAATGTTTGTTAAAAAGAAAGGCATATGTGTTAAGGAGAAGAAAGGAATGTTTGTTAAGGGAAGAAAGGAATGTGTGTGTGTGTGTGTGTGTGTGTGTGTGTGTATGTGTGTGTGTGTGTGTGAAACATCCCCAGCCCATTGCTTTGAAGAAAGAACGCATGACTGCAACTCAACGCTCCGACCTAAACTATGATCTTTTAGCTGCATTTTAAACACAAGTATTTCCCTAGAGTACAAGCCTTTTTACAGGGCTTTTTTAATTACCAAATAGGTAAATACAGTGGTCGATCTAGGATCGATCCCCGTCGGTGGCCCATTAAGCTATAGCCAACTAGTGTATTATGTCTGGTATATCAAAGATCGTGGTATGTTCTGTCTTGTACACACAGCTCTTGCTACTATAAAGTAGCGGTAGAAATATCCAATCACAAATCTAGTCATAGAGTAAAAAACACAAAAAACAAACGCAATGGTTTGGTTTTTCATTTATTTCTAAAATTACAAATCACTGACACATATATAAAATGGGCACACACTGGGTTACATCGAGAGGCCTTAAGGGCGACATGTGAATAATATGAGTGTTCATTTCTCTTCATCATCGTCGTCCTCCTCATCGTCGGTATCGTCGTCGTCTTGTTCATCCAAATATTCGCCGATCCATGAACGATACTGATTTAATTTAGAACGAATCTGTGGTCTCACATCTTTGTCTGGATTCACAAACTGTAAAAAATTTCTGGTGTTGGGACCTTTGTCAAAGTAATGCATATAGGTCAGAAAGCGAGAGTACGTGTCTTTAAATAACTTCCATTGCAATGTCTTCATGTTTCTTTCAATGGCATCTTGGGACATGTTTTTTTCTTCGTAGCGTTTCCTCTTGCTTTTGATATAGTCATGATTGATGTCGAATTCACGTTCCACCATGAGACGAATGCCTTCGTTTTCCAGGTCGGGCGACGGCTCTTCAGTTCCCTCCTCGCACGTTTTCACGTGTCGCTGCAAGTCGCTTCCGTCTTTAAAGACCAGACCACACGTATCGCAAGACTGCATCCTCTTGACTTTTTTCAGATAGGGTTCTACCTCATCTTCTTCTTCGTCGTCACTTTCGTAGGCGGGTATGCCTGGTAGTTTTCTCTTTAATGCGTTTCTTTGCATGATTTGCATGTAGAGCTCTTTCTTCGTCGGTGGTTGCAACTCTTCTGAGACATTCGCCATTACGTTCGTGCTTTTATACCATTCGGACGGCCCCGTCTCTAAACCATTAGGCCGAAGACGCCAATGTTCGGGCGTGGTCGGTTTCAAGTCCACCAAGAGATATCCGTAGGACCTGTGGGTAGCTTCCTCAAACCGCTGCATGAAATGACGAGTATTTCCAGGATACATCTGCTGTGCCAAGGTTAGGACTTGCTGCTTGTCGATGGGGTTGTTGAACAGTGCCAGGTAATGATAGTTTCTTCTCTGTGTCGGGTCCTTGCTGTGATACAGGTTCTGGTTGATGGCAATCACAGAGAGGTTTCTGTGGTGACTTCCTTCCGTGAACAAGTCGGTGATACGAGGGTCTTTTCCAGCTGTAGACATCAGATCGTCCAACACGATGAGATTTCTGACTCTCGAATCCAAATAACGATCCTTTTCCAAATTCTCGGGTATGCCTTGAACAAATTTCACTCGAGCAACCTTTTTGATCATATCATAGAGGGGTTGCCATCGTTTGTAGAGCCAGATGATGCGCTGGGGAGGCGGCTGGATTTTACCATCCCTTAGCAGTTTGTACAACAAAACTGTCTTTCCACACGACGTGGGTCCCGACACGATCATGGTGAACGGATGTAACAATCTTAGGGGCTGCTGCTGCAGCGGAGCAGGAGCTATAGGAGCCCTATGAACAGGAGCTATAGGAGCCAGAGGAGCAGGAGCTACATGAGCTAGAGGAGCCAGAGGAGCTATAGGAGCCTGAGCAGGAGCTATAGGAGCCATAGGAGCAGGAGCTATAGGAGCAGGAGCTATAGGAGCCAGAGAAGCAGGAGCTATAGGAGCTAGAGGAGCCAGAGGAGCTATAGGGGCCGGACCAGGAGCTATAGGAGCTAGAGGAGCCACAGGAGCAGGAGCTATAGGAGCCCTAGGAGCAGGAGCTATAGGAGCCAGAGGAGCTATATGAGCCCTAGGAGCCGGAGCAGGAGCTATACGAGCCAGAGGAGCCGGAGCAGGAGCTATAGGAGCCAGAGCTATAGGAGCCAGAGGAGCAGGAGCCATAGGAGCGTTGAATTTCGAAGTGAGGTTGAAGTTTGCCTTGTGCCTGCAGTTTGTAGAAACGGGTCCACTTATCCACGTCGGGTACATATACCTTGTACTGGTCTGACATGTTGCTCCTCTGAAGGTTTTACCTCAAATGACGAGTTTTCCAAAACTATTTTACTTATATACCCTATGACGCATAAAGATATGGTACAGGAATGTTTGAATGTGTGTGATACGTATGACCAGTGTCCCTCCTCCCAAGCACAAATCTCATCGTGCGAGCTCCCAAAAAACATCGTTACCAAAATATTACCCTTTACCAGTGTTACTACCATAGGGATACGTCTAGAGACACTCATGGACGCAGGACATAAATAAGAAAGCAAAACATGTTATTCACGGTTTTATTCACAACATACAACATGAAAACAGCAGCACACGCGTGTTTGAAACAGTTAATGTCTGAACACGTTATTCACATAGGGACATCTTGGAGAGAGTCTGTAATGTTCCATCACTGGGTCGTCTGTCTTCTTCCACCGGTAGATGCGAAGTCCGCAACAGTAACAGACAACGGCATCGTGGTCTCCCGTGTAGTAGAAACCGGCCTTGGCGAGTTCCCTCGGTTTCTGGCGTAATTGTATGGGCCACCACCCAAATGTCTGCATCCGGGCATAGAAATGTCTCATTTCAGGACGATGACAGAACAAGTAACGTCTCGAATAGCAGTCTTTCTCATCCCAGGCAGCGTCTGTTTCACAGGCAGCATCCGTCTGATCTGTGGGTTCATCCACGAGTTCGCCATCTTCAGTTCCAACCCCAATTTCACGTGTAGCATCCGCTTGATCCACACAATGAGTACTCTTCTTCTCATCTTGTTTGCTAGTCACACATTTGATTGTATGTCTTTCTGAACATTTGCAGACCAAGACGTCGTCCTCGTCGCTACTACTGCTGCTACTAAGACTGCTCGAATATCCCGATGCCATCTTCTTCGTTCCAGATAGAGTGCAACAAGCCACAAGAATGCTAGAATCATAAAACACGTCTGTTCTCTAGCACAGTCACAAAGCAAATGAAGTGTAAACCATAAATCCATTCTTTTATACCTTCGAGTTCATCCAAAACAAAACTCGTTCACCACTGGTGACACTCGTTAGGGTTGCAGAAGTTACACTGAAGAAATCCCATCTGGTTTTGATGGTCGTCTTGCATGGCGCAGGGCACAATCGAATTCAGCTCTGGTACAAAGTCACACATGACTGTGAAACAGCCTTTCAGTTTCTTTCATTGTTGTAGAGAAAGGAATATTCCCTTCTTCGAAGATTTCACGGATTTAGTTTCATCACACCACCACCACTGACGCAGGTCCACCCCAGCAAAGTTCTTATCGACGCTGACTTGGACGTTGGCACCAAGGTGTCTGAACAATGTTTTGTCTTTCCCCTGGTTTAATGCTGAAATCGTTTCGTCAATTTGGCTTTTACATCCAGACAGTTCGATCCACTGTTTAAGACTAAGGACAATACCTCGCTTGGTGGGGAAGGTTTTCCCATTGTCACTGTCAAATTTCCTTATGTGAATAGCAGTGTCCCCTTTCCATAACTTGGCCACCACGTAGACGTTAGTTCCAAGTTCTAGACGACATCTCACTTCATCACTTGTGGAACAGGCCATCTCTGGATTGCACGTAGATCTGATCGTTTTCGGCGAGCGAATGACAATGAAACCGGATCTAGCCTTTTTATACTCTTCGTGCCAGTCCAAGTAGGTCAGGGCCGGGTCAGTAGGACGTTGCACACGGCACAGTAGGCCAGTCTAAGTAGGTCAAGGTCAGTCTAAGTAGGTCAGGGGCCGGTCTAAGTAGGTCAAGGCCGGGTCAGTAGGACGTTGCACACGGCACAGTAGTCCGTGACGTCATCAAGGTCAAGGTCAGTCTAAGTAGGTCAGGGTCAGTAGGACGAGGTCACGGCCGTGACGTCACCAAGGTCAAGGTCACGGAAAGTAGGTCATGACCCCATACAGGCCCGGGTACTACTGTCGAGCTTAAGACTGATGGCAACTGGGTTCGTATAAAAATGCCAGCTGGGGGCACATAAAAAGATTCACAGCTCCCTTACCATTAATTATTAACCCCTGTCCTCGACAAAGTGCTCAGATAACCGACGGCGTGGCCAGGAGGGAGTACTTTAACTGAACATGTGCACTTCTCATTTAAGTAAGGGATTTTTATTACAGTATGTGTACCTGCCACATCCCGCCCCGGAAGTGGTCACTGGCGAAGTCAGAGGCTAGATCCGGGGCGGGCGTGCCTGAACCCTTGTGAATAGGGGCACGTTAATAAAGTTGCCCGTTGCCCGTACCTGCCACATACCTGATAGCACAGCAACATCTTTGCAGGCCGCTAGGAAAGACATTTGAAGGCGGTGGATGACGATCAATTGGGGGCAAGTTAAATATTTATTGATGACATCGGAAAGTTTGTTTTGTCTAACGACACCACTACAGCACATTGATTGATTAATCATCGGTTATTGAATGTCAACTATTTGTTAATTTTTATATATATATAGTCTACATTTTGTTTTCCATTACTAGCAAGGAATCTTTTATATGCACCATCCCAGAGACAGGATAGCACACATCACGGCTTTGATACACCAATCGTGCTGCACTGGCTGCAACGAGAAACAGCCTAATGAGTGATGGCCTCAGATGCGATTTCTTGATATTTGAAGAACAAAATGGCAATATTTTATATGAACATTTTAGAGCCTATTAAAACTCCACCCCGCCCCATGTTCTCACAATTCTGCTTTGAAAGGTGAATTACTAAGAACTGGTTAACGTGTTCATATACCACTAGGGTTTCGAACACGCCTTATTTCTTTCTTTCTTTTTTCACTGAAAGGCTCAAGCGGTCGAAAATTATTACGACATACTATACGTAATTCTTATTATTACTAAGTGGGGGCTCACGAGACTCAAACGATGATTAGGTCTTTCTGTAAGTCCGTCACAGAAATCCCAAACCAATTAAACCCATCGGTGACATATCACGGAAATGGTTTCGTTAATGGACATGCTCTCCGTGCAGTAGAGAATAATGTAGAAATTCTCTCCCAGAACCGTTACACAATAAGACCATTAACGGGCATCCTGCGGCGAGGCATTAGTGTGTGGAGGCAGGCGGGAGTAAAATCAAATCAACAGTAAAGGGAAGGTTTAACTTCCGCTGATCAACAGTGACGGAAAGTATCGACTGACACCTGTGGTGTGAACATGTTGTCCGTAAAATAATTATTTTACACCTCCCACCCCCGTCTCGCTTGCGCAGATACTTCAAAATTTTAAAAAGAAAAAAAAAGTTTGTTTTGTTTAACAACACTACTGTTTATTAATCATTGGCTATTGGATGACAAACATTTGGTCAATCTGACATATAGTCATACAGGCCTCACGCGAAGTCAACATCATAGAGCGAAATCACTTCTCTCTCACTCTCAAACTTTTGAGAAAGCGAAGTTTTTAACAAGAGGGAGACTTGAATTTTTAATCATAGAACGAAATCACTTCTCTCTCTCTCTCAAACTTTTGAGAGGGCGATGATTTTAACAGGATGGAGACTTGAATTTTTAATTTAAAATAATAAATACGCAAAAGAGAAGTTATATTTACCCAAGACAGTCAAACGTGTCTTAAGCGGCCATTCAAATGAATAGTCACGAACGACCCGTTAAGACAATTGGTCGCTAAATACAGGTGCAACTTTTACAGTCTGTATTATTATTTCCCCCCCGTCTGTACTGTTAATAGATGGATGTGTGCTTTAAAGATGTCTAAAAATCACATTTCCACATGTCTCCTTCAGAAATACTGAAATGTAAGTGAAAAACACTAATTTAAACTATTTGGAATTCATTCTCTCACAAGTTTGTCTTGTCTTTTCATTTAGTTACTACTCCATGCAGAGTATTGTCCTAGTAGATTAATCTAGTAAGGTCAAGCTTAGATTACCCAGAGGCAATTAAATGCATTCCACAGTCACATTTTCTTAATGATCAGTGAAAAGTGTGGTGCACTGAATGGAACAAGAAAAGCCCAATGGATCCACTGACGGGGATCGATCCTGGATCGACCGCGCACTTTACCATTGAGCTACGTAAGAAGAAAAAAAAGGAGAAGAAGAAAAAAAAAAAAAAAGGAAACAAACCAGTTAAATCGGGTCTTTATCCCTTATAACCACCAATCTTCGCCGTCATTGTTCTTTAAAGTTATTGCACTTTATGACGAGGCCATCGGGCTTATCATCTATGGTTAGTATTATTATTTTTTTTAATTTATGAATATGGACTAGAAATATACCACAGCATCCAAAGCCTCCTTGAATCTCCGATTAAAGCGCTCGTGTCCGGAATCTTTAAGTCGGCTATCATCGTCATTTGTCGGCGTCCATCGTTGCATTTATGCACGTGGTGTCGGACATAACCGTAGTCGGTCGAGGTTGTAATTGGGTCATAAATCTACCCTTGGACGTTTTATAGATGATCGGTCTTCGTCGGTTTGTCTACCGTGGACTAGGTCTGACGTCGACCTGCAAATTAAGTATGCGTCCACGTCTCATGGAGCCATACATTTAAAACGAGCGGTGAAAAATGATGATAGGAATTGGAAGTTTACAGCTCGATGGCCTCGTCATAAAGTGTAATAACTTGAAAGAACGATGACGGCGAAGATTGGCGGTTATGGGGGATAAAGACCCGATTTAACCGAAGTTTGTTTTTACAGTGATTTAATAATGTTGTTTTTCAACTTGAACGTCAACTCTTCTATTATGAAAATTTCCACTTGGACTTTGCATTGTGTATATGGTTGTATACTACCAAATACTACTCCATACATGTTTCAAGCACAAGACTACTTGACACAGTGGTACTAGATGAAATAAAATTAAATACATTGTTTGCCCAGATGAATGTTTTTTTTTTTTACAACCAACTCACTCACATTTATCACCAAGAGAGAGAGAGAGAGAGAGAGAGAGAGAGAGAGAGAGAGAGAGAGAGAGAGGAGAGAGAGAGAGAGAGAGAGAGAGAGAGAGAGAGAGAGAGCACCGCAATACCAATATTACATTCGAAATGTGCTTAGTTTTTAATTTAATGTCTAATAATGCCCTTTGTCATCAAGTACATGTTAAAAGGATTTTAGTAAATATTTTAATTGACCTCGATCAATCGATTAGTTTGCTAATAACTGAGATTTGCTTTGTAACGTTTTTAAAGGCACCCGAACAGCACGTATGTAGAAAACAGTCTCAAAGTACTGGTACATTACTACATAGACATAGACCTAAATAGATACCCTAATATCCTCCTCGAAATGAAAGCTGCTAAATAATTTAAATATGAGACGATTACAATTTCACACTACAATAAGCAGTCGACTCGTTATAACAGTTACTAAGAGCCGGAAGTCGGTTCCTTGTCGTACACTGCCCAATTAACCTTTGTTCTACGCCCAAAGGACATAAAGCCAAATTGCACGCTTTATCATCATCATCATCATCATCACCATCATCATCATCATCATCACTGCCATAATATTTATTTACTTAATCATGATCATGATCATCATCTGCAGTCTATTCTAAGACACTCTTTAAGTGGACTATTGGCGTACATAACTTGCACTTATTATAGAAGTGATTAGATTGGTTTCACGCATAAAATATTCTGCCTGCAATGTAATAATAACATTTTCTGAGAAAAAGTATATAAACTATATATTGTGTGTAATTCTAATTTTGACCTTTTCACGAAATCAAGAAAAAAATATTCTATTGCGCAGCCGTTGTATTATCGATATTACTCGCGGATATGAGGTACTAAGTAACACATCCGAAAAGTTATAAAATGTGCTGAGGTGTCGTTAAACATTAATTTGTTCCCTCCCAAGAAGTACCATTAATGAATTCTTTAAGGTTTTGCATCGAAGATTTTATTCTCCAGAGAATCGAGGAAGCTTACATGTTGTCAACCATAACATTGACTTTATGTCACTACAATCAATCGTAGTTATAATCGTTTCAAGAAACGGGGCACAGACCAATAAAATATCCAGTTGTATGTAAAGTCGAAATAAAATTAATTTTAAGACTCTTCAATAATAACGAAACAGCCTACGTTCATTTGGCTTGAAATGAATGGCAACCGTTTTATGATCGTATCAAGGACTGTGTTAAAACGTGCTAACCTTTATTCCTAAAATGTTCGCAGGTGAAGACGTCACGCATATCAGTCATTACTTTTGAGACTGGTTCTTAACGCTTGTATTAACTCCACTTAACACGTTTTCTAATACTGCGCGTCAACGAAGTGACAGACGTGAAAATAGCCAAGATATTCTCTTTGTGAAAAATAGTCTTATTGTGATTAGTATCGATCGTGAATAAGTGTTACGTCACTGCACTTTTATGCTCCACAGACTTTCAAACAAAAGCCTAACCAAGTCAACACCGAATATCTGTAGTAAAAGAGATCGAACCTGGCTGTAAGACGTTTCAGTGATAAAAGGAATAAAAAGAAGATTAAACTGAAAAAGGAAAAAAAAACCCCAACTAATAAAAGGAGAATGGTTAAATCCGATTTGTTTTCAACAGTACGGACACGTGCTTATAAAACTTAGAATGGTAATTGAAATTGCTTTCAATTTGTTTTTCGTTGGAGCCCCAACCTTAAGACAGGATTCGCTTGCATGTCAGATCGAACACATTGTGAACGAGAAGAAGAGATCAAACTCAGTTAAAAAAACCAACCCCACATAAAGTGTGTATTGACGGGATTCGAACCTATTGCAGCAATTCGCCTGATATTTCACAATCCGAGACGTTAATTAACGTCAAAACCAAAAACCACATTGTTGTCAATTCCTTCGTCTACTACTTTCTTAACGTGCCTATTAAGGTTCAGACACGTCCATCGCAACCCTTCCTGCCCAGGACAGGCGTGCGCCACAACAGATTGCTCTGAATGTGCACGTAAAGCCCTATGACCTGACCTGACCTGATCGCAAGCCCAATTTCTGGTATAGTCGATAACTGGGCATGGGAAATACACTCAGTTAATCCATATAGCATCTATAGCGGGTTTCATATCTTACATTTTACGGTTATATGGCGTCGGATATATAGTTACGGACCATATAGAAAATGAGAGAGGAAACCCGTTGCTGCCACTCCATGGGCTACTGATTTCGATTAGCAGGTCAGGTCAGGTCATAGGGTTTTACGTGCACATTCAGAACAAGCTGTTGTAGCGCACGCCTGTTATGGGCACAAGAGCCGGCCGGTGCAAGGGAGCACCAACGACCAGGGCGGTAGCAGGCGGGGGGGGGGGGGGGGGGGTCGATTAGCAGCAAGGAATCTTTTATATGCACCATCCCACAGACGAGATAGTACTTACCACGGCCTTTGTTATTACCATATGTGTAACACTGCCTGGAACGAGAAATACACCAATGGGCTCACAATCAGGATCGATCCTAGATCAACGACATATCAGACGAGTGTTTTACTAGTGGACAAACTGCAAATATTACAACTAATATTACTATTTTTATAAACATTTAACACCGAGACAAATTAAATACATGTTTGCCTAACAAATATTAGCAAACAAATCTTCTCTACTTATAGCTGGTCAATGCAGAAGTTAATAGGTATAGTAGTAGTAGTAGTAGTAGTAGTAGTAGTAGTAGTAGTAGTAGTAGTAGTAATAGTAGTAGTAACAGTATCAGTATTAGTAGTAATAGAAGTAGCAGAAGAACTAGTAGTAGTAGTAATAATAGTAGTAGTAGTAGTAATACTACCACTAATACTAGTACTAGTAGTTTTATAAGTAGTAGTAGTAATAGTTGTAGTAGAAGTAGTAGTACTAGTAGTAGTAGTAATAGTAGTAGAAGTAGTAATAGTAGTAGTAGTAATAGTGGTAGTAGTAGTAGAAGAAGTAGTAGTAGTAATAGTTGTAGTAGTAGAAGTTGTAATAGTAATAGTAGTAGTAGTAGTAGTAAAAGTAGTAGTAGTAGTAATAGGTGTAGTAGTAGTAGTAGAAGAAGAATTAGTAGTAGTAATAGTAGTAGTAGTAGTAGTAGTAGTAGTAGTAGTAGTAGTAGTAGTAGTAGTAGTAGTAGCAGTGATAGTAGTAGTAGTAGTAGTAGTAGTAGTAATGTGGCGAGCCTTGTTTAAAATCCATTCATCTGGACAAGAACTGGCGGGGGGAGAGAATATAGTTATTAAAAAATAGAAATCCGAAATCTGACAAATTAATGGCAATATGTGAAGACGACATTGGCAAACGAAATAACTTGATTTACAAATTAGATTTTTTATAAACTGTAAGGAAAACGCCGTCAGACAAAAATCAATTAATTAAGCCGCCCATGAGGAATCTGTGAATGACGCGCCAAACGAAAGGATTTTCTTTCTTTTTACTTGTCTGAAAGAACCGCTTAGCGATTCAGATCAAATATATCGATTATCGCGGAAGATAATTAACTCTATACAAGAGATGCGCAATAACCGTTGTGTAAAATCTCTTAACTTCCAGTATTGGAAACCACACCAGTGGAAAGTTAAAAAAAATAAAAAATTGTTGTTGTAGATATATTCTTTACAAGCGTAATGCAATTAATACAGGATGCATGCAATCAAATGAAATCATAACCGACAATGGTATGATATGTGGCTAAAGTTACCATAATCAGTTTGTCAAAAGGGAACCGATGAATTCGCACATAACTCTATAATGAATAAAGTTAAAATTCATATAAAACATTATTAGGTTTCAAACCCATACAAACTCAAATTTTAAGAAATCGAAGAAAAAAAATCGGTGTAAATAATTATTTTATTTTATTTTATTATTATTATTATTTTATTTTTTTTACAAATTTCCATCAAATTCCATAGATTAAATGTTTATTATTTTAAATACAGGTATCACGACAACTGGTGGGACAGCCAAAGTAAAACACGCACAGTTCTACCGTTAATATCTCTGTCTTGCATTATCGATTGTTAAATACCTTAGCTGTTATAGAGTCGTATGCCAATATTTTACATCCAACGCACAGTTCTACCTTTAATATATCTGTCTTGCATAACGATTGTTAAATACCTTAGCTGTTATAGAGTTGTATGCCAATATTTTACATTCAACACGTTGTTGTATGTTTTAAAGGGACACGCCCTAGTTGTTAACCATTACGCCGTTGTTTTTCGCTATTAAACCCATTTTCTCACAATTAAATTGCACTTTACTTACATTTTATTATTTAGAATATACATTTCCATTCACCTGAAGTGTTTTTTGGTAATACTGGTAATCCTGGTGTTTGTAATACCACAAAATGCATTTTCGTATTTCTTAAAAACGCACGCGCGTCTGTGAAAAAACCCGTTGAGCAAACAAGGTCTAATCTATTTTTAGAGGGGATCTTCCCGTTTCAACATCACAGACGTTGGTATACCACGTGACCGTTATCATTTTGGTTCGGTTTGTTTTCTCGTGCACGGTTCACGCAATCAACATCAGATTTGTTGTCGTTTGCTTGTCGTTCATTTGTGAGGTTTTTCTTCACAGTTCGTGAACATTTTCATTAACAATAAAGTTCAGACAAGTAAGTATCTCAATACAAAACATTACAAACCCTTAAAACCAATAATTTTGCTAAGTCTTACGATATCTGGGGAGGGGATACAACCTTGGGGGGGGGGGGGGGGGGGGAGGGGGGGGGGGCACAGCTATATTGTTATCTTTATTTAAATAGAGTAAGACAAAAAAAACCCTTACATTTTCGTCCTGGGGAGGGGAAGTGCCTCCCCACCTCTGGTTCCTACAGACTGTACTACTACTACTACTACTACTACTACTACTACTACTACTACTACTACTACTACTACTACTACTACTACTACTACTACCACTACTACTACTACCACTACCACTACCACTACCACCACTACCACTACCACTACCACTACCACTACCACTACCACTACCACTACTACTACTACTACTACCAACAATAATAAACGGTCAGTCTTATTCTGATTCAAGTATCATGATTGCTGCAGCATTCCTTTCGCTATCCAGGACAGAACAGCTGGAACATGCCCAGGAGAGGTGAAAGGAACGCACCCCAAGTATGTGTGCACTCTGGGAAATTTGTCGTGACATAGGCATTTCTGTGCTTCGAGCGACATCTACCGGTGACATCAGAATACTAACTTTCAAAATTATTTCAAGTAATTGGGTCACGGGGATTCCCATGGTATTTATCGATATAAAACCTGCTTTTTCACTCTATTTTATAAAAACGTGATCTAAGTATGTACAGTTTGGTAGATTAACCAAAATTAGAATTAATTTTCGCGGGCTGAAATTAAGGCGTGCGACTTTAAGTATAAGCCTATACCCCAGTTCTGCGCTCAGACTGTCATAGTAATTTTAGGGAACACATTTATTGACAAAATAAAAGAACACTTTATAAGGAACGACATGTCATGTGACGTATCTAACCAATGAATGGCATTTTCGTCTTAAAGGCATATTTAAAGTTTGAAGCACTCCGAACTCTGATTCGGTGATATCTTATTTGGTATAATGTTACCTTGCCTCCCAAAACAAACACATACACAAATAAAAAACAACAAACCAACACCCCTAAAACCAAAACCCGGATTCTTTTCTTGTTTTTCTGTCCTAACACACTGTCACAATACAGGATGTCAGCCGTTTACCCATACGTCCATCCGTCCATCCGTCTGTCTATTCACCTTGGAAATATAACCATATTTAAAACAAACAACCATGGAAAATGTAAAAAATATGTTAACTAAATGTTTGCTTAGTTAAAAAAAAAAAAAAAAAAAAAAAAAAAAAAAATATATATATATAAATAAATAAATAAATAAATAAAAAAATCAAAAAATCCAAGAAACCCATCGGTGTGCTGAAATTATTAGTCCGAACACGTAGGCGTAAGACAAGACTTTTCGTTCCTTTAAAAAAAAGAAAAAGAAAAGAAACAAAAAAGAAACAAAAAAGAAAAAGATAAAAAGAAAGAAAGAAAACAGAGAATCCATAGAAACCACACCAGCAGGATTTCTTCAATGTTGAATAGGAAAACATGTATTTTTAATGTATTACTTGTTAAAGTCAGCCGATGATTATGCGGACACCTTAATTGTTGGAATAGAATTTCATTTCATTAATAAACGAGCACCGAGGTTAACATTGCCGAAAATCGGCACAACATAGCGGTCCGGTCGTGACTACGCAACGCGCAAACAGACTAAATTATTGCATTCGTCTTCGTGATTAAGTTTCAGGGAAAATCTTTTCCGCCGATAGCAGATCAGTTTTCTTTGGCAATTACAATTAGACGAAAGCAATACCCCGGTTTAGTCCGTAAATAGAAGAGGAATAGATTTCATGATTGTTTAGAATGCTTAATGAACAATCTTCTGCGTTTTATGATAAACTCTCGGGTTTCTGGTACGCACCCAAATCTTGACCATCCTCAGTGGCACCGTGGTCATTTCAGAGTGTTCATGGATGTTAAATGCTTCTTCTGTATCATTAATGAATATTCAAAACGGCACTGGTACTGAAGGGAACCTTGCCGCACACCTACACAACATACGTGCGTCATATACTCCACTAGGGACGGGACGCAGCCCAGTGGTAAAGCGCTCGCCTGATGCGCGGTCGGTTCAGGATCAATACCTGTCGTTGAGCCCAATCGTGCTACTAATGGAAAAATGTAGCGGGTTTCCTCGCTAAGACTATATGTCGAAATTACCAAATGTTTCACATCCAATAGCTTATGATTAATAAATCAATGTGCTCTAGTGGTGTCGTTAAACAAAACAAACTTTAACATTGCTATACTAAATACTAAGCAGATAAATAACAGAACGCTAGTTGTAGCAATGATACTTTAAGCTCTATCCTAACCGGCCGCGAGCGACGCGAGCGATTATTTTAGAAATCACTGATTTCCATTGCCGCATCCAAACTGCACGATGATTTCTAAAATAATCGCTCGCATCGCTCGCATCGCTCGCGTCGCTCGCGGCCGGTTAGGATAGAGCTTTAATCAGTAAGAGTACGATCAAGGTTTCTCTTTAAGACAATGGCAAGAATCTATTTATATAATTTTTGTTGTTGTTGATATTTCCATATTTTATTTTTCATTAGTTTTTCCAATAATACACGTTTTCAATATTGTTATGTTGAGGTTTGTAACAACTGGTAACTCACCGATTTTGTTTACAGTGTTAAGACGTTCCATGGAAATTCTATGACAAGACAGATGAGTTAAGGAACTACGACCCCTATTGTCTCCGTGTTCAATGCATCGCGGTAATCTGTTATCTTCGCCTTTGTTCCAGCGCCGCAGATTTGCCTGGCATTATATGTTTTCATGGCAGTTCTATTATTCAGTGCTTTGTTAGATAACTATAATTATTATATCGGAGAACAAAGACTCGAACTCGTGAACTTACAGATCGGGCAATTATTTATAAATACAGACGGACGTAGTTACATAAACAACTACGATAGGTACTTTAGAAGTAATGTCCCTCCATCCTTATCCAACCTGTACGTAATTTATAACTTTGTAGTCATCGTTATTAAGTCTGTCCTTTTTGTTCCCGAGATAAACCAGTTTGTATGAAATCGGAAGCTTTCTAGCGCCCACTGCTGTTTAAACTACCGTATTTGTAAATTAAAGCTTCTACAAATGATGAAATTTAGTTGTGAAGAAATAAGGGAAATAAGGGACAAAATTGTAATACTTTCTCAACCAATGTAATTTATATAGCATGAAATAAATAGGCCAGGAATGAAATATATATTACAGACTATTGAAACCAGAGGAAAAGGAATATAATGTTTCTTTAACTACACTTCAGAATATAACTAAATTGGACCGGCCTCAGTAGTGTTTAAGGTATCGGACTTAAAAGGGCAGTCAGGTAAAATATGAGCCTAATGTATTGGAAAGACGCATACCCAGACCATCAACACATAAGAAATGAAAAACGCATAATTTTAGATTTAATAATTTAAAAAAAACCCTTAATTATTCCTACTAACTTGGTGGAGCCAGTTTGTTTCTTTTTCGTCGCGTCCGATACTATAGCTTGGAAGAGACGTGACGTCAGCCCCTGCCAACTCAATTATGCACAGAGTAAACAAACGGTAATGCACTTTGCTTTGATCAGCCTGACTTGTAAAAAATCATAAATGCCATGATAATATAATCACCTATTTAACTAAACATATTTCAATGTGAATTAACAAAAAAAAATGGGGTTACAGTATTTTTCCTTTTGAAAAACCCCACAAAAACATCCAAAGAAAAAAATACATGCTATTAGGCCTATTGGTACCCTGTCAGTTGCTAACTATCATTATAATTTTAGGGTTGACAGGTTATTTGTTGGAGAACGTTTTAATTTTCTTCAGCAATATTGTGACACATGTCCTGATTCAATACATGCTAATAACATATAAGTGCCAACATTTTCTCCATACCATTAAACAAAGAGTAATATTAGGACATGTAATGACGCATCAGATTGGTAAAACAAATGCACGACATTACCCTGTGATGTTAGAAATACCGGTACGTATTGTTTTTATGTCTAGACGCCAGTAGACGGCGGCAATTGCCTTGTCTGGTTACCTACCAAATATACACCTGCCAATCTTGAATCACAGGTTCAGGCAACTAGCAAAACCGACCTCGGTGGTGTCGTGGTTAAGCCATCGGACTTAAGTCTGGTAGGTACAGGGTTCGCAGCTCGGTACCGGCATCCACCCAGAGCGAGTTTTAACGACTCGGTGGGTAGGTGTAAGACCACTACCCCCTCTTATCTCTCATTAACCACTAGCAACTAACAATTAACCCACTGTCCTGGACAGACAGCCCATATAGCTGAGGTGTGTGCCCAGGACAGCGTGCTTGAACCTTAATTGGATATAAGCACACTACTAAGTTGAAATGAAGGAGGCAACTAACTAACAGACCAATCAATCAAGTAAACAGTCAGTTTATGATTTCTGTCAGTAGGGTTTCTGTAATACACAGCAGGTTAATGGGTAAACGGACAAAACCCCACCCGGAAAAAACCCCACTGGATAAAACCCCACTGGAAAAAAACCCACTCGGACATAACCCCACACAGAAAAAAACCCACTCGGACATAACCCCACTCATATATTTCAATATATAACAAAATCGTATATACAGTATTTATTTTTTATTGAAACAAGTGTAATCTAGCCTACTTCCACCTCACACAGTGGCCGATGCCTTTCAGAACTTCCGAAATGGACTTGATGTCATCCCGTCTGTCAGTGCAGAGGTTATGGAGCTTCGTCTGCAGCTTCTTTATGTGGTGTCGTACCCGTTTTGCAGGTCGTTCACCACGCTCATCCATAAGTCGTGCAGTAGCAGCCTGGGTTTGATCCTTCCGAATGCTGTCTATGGCTCTCCAGATGGTTGGGTGGGCATGTCCAACTAGTTTCGCAAAGGAATTGTTCCACCCCTCACATATGTTATTGGTTCTGGATCCACCTTTCAATGTGATGGTGTGCACATTCCAGATGGATGGTGCGTACGCAGGGGGAATACGGCGCATACGAAGAGGAGGTACAGATCCATCTGATCGTTGAGGAGGCTGAATATGGCGATAAGATCCTGACACATAAGTGCTGTCAAAATACACGAGCAAGGGTTCCAGCCCATCAGGGGTGTTGTCACGCAGATAGGTCATCCCCTCTGGTACATCATTAACTGGTAGGAATGCCAGTCCATCAAGCATACCACAGAAAAGCTTAACATCCTTCTCTTCCCGATAGCGTTGAACAAGGCCGAGACTCTGTATTTTCCTCCACGTGCTCTGCGTAAGATGGTAGAAGCATCCATGAACATTGACTTGTGGACCAAAGGTTGTTATTACTGCATTCATCACAGCTTGTTCAAAGTCGAGGGTGACAGTTACAGGATCAGCCTGGAATCCTAGCTCGCTGCAGCGATCCTGAATTGATATGAATAGTTCCTCATATGTGGATTGGTGCTTGTTTGGTAGAAATGCATACACACACGTCACAGCTGACTCACCGAGTGGAACACGAATCACATACAGCTGAGTAAACAACAGTGGAGCAACAGTGAATGTTCCATCCATAAACCATGACTCAGAACTGGCAAGGTGACGTAATCCGTCATCAGTCCCGAACACTAACATACGATCAGAGGAATCCACACCGTTGTCATATATGAGAAATCTGTCTCCATCACTTGAAGTGGTCCATTCATCATCTAGCATGAGATCACGGAGCGAAGTGGGGTTCTTGGGCATATGTTTAGCCCGTTCTCGACGCAGTGCACGTTTGATGTGATCAGGTTTACCGAGTTCTGCGCGTACATCTACAGGTGTGTCACTGATGGAATCGACTAGGAGCTGAGTAAGTGTACCACGTGATGTGCCAGCACGCTCCTTCATGGCTGAACGCAGCTTTGCCACTGCTACAGACTGATCCTGTGGATCATGGCTATGTTGTGTGAAACTAACGATGGTCTTTATCTGGAAAGATACAAAGTCAAATATTCAGGCTTTAATTTAAATCTACCTGGACTTGGGTAATCTCGGCCCGTAACTAATTTTGAATACATTTCAATGCTAAAATAATAATAATAATAATAATAATAATGTTGCATATTAAATTTAAAGAAACAGCATATACATGTGCATACCATAAATATAACATGTATTGGGGAAAAGGTGGTCAAATTAATATCTATCTACCTACACACATACAAGTTAGTTATGATAACATAATTACCTCCAGGTCTGAAGTCACACCGCCTTTACAAGTAAATGCAGCTCTGCTGGAACACTCCCATCGAATATTCTTCCTGGCATACCTCTTAGTATACAAGTAGCCTTCGTGAATTAGCTTGAGACCACCCTTGTTGTTCTTGATAACTTCCATAGTTGTATTTACAGTTCTCAGGAAATGAATACTGACGTAGTATTCTTCAACCTTATAAGGGGTCCATCTGATGCAGAATTTATGACATACCCAATCAACAATGGGAAGCCCTAAATCCATGATTTCCTTGATCTCTTAGAAGAAAACCTGGCCTCCTTAATCTCTTGATCACAAAGTTCAGATAATCCTTTGTCATGGAGATCAATGCAATCAGTGCAACACTTGACTGATCAAAATACAAATGTAAACTTTATTCTTTATCATAATCTATTTTGTGAATTTTATTTATAATTTTATTCTTCCAAAACAGAAATTTCAACTTTATTTCATATTTTTCAGTTTTATGTGTAAAATGGTCACAGTGGGGTTTTGTCCATTTTTCTCATTTATTGATGGGGTTATGTCCGAGTGGGGTTTTTTCCAGTGGGGTTATGTCTGGGAGGGTTTTTTTCCAGTGGGGTTTTATCCTGGATTCTGTTAATGCATGGAAAAAACATGATACTTCGTTGGACAGTTATTTTGATTTTTTTGTAGTCAGTTTGACAATGGAGGTTTATTTTGTAATGACAAATAATATATACTTATTGCTGGCTTACTGGGATGGATATTTTACAGGCTGGTAGGTATTGGGTTCGTCTCCCGGTAACGGCTCCCACCTAGACAGTTTAACGACCCAGTGGGTATGTGTAAGATCAATACACCGACTTCTCTCTCAGTAACCATTAACTACTAACCTCTAACCCACTGTTCTGGACAGACAGCCCAGATAGCTAAGATATATGCCAAGGACCGCTTGCTTGAACCTAAATTGGATACAAGCACGAAAACAAGTCTAAATGGAATAAAATCAATCAAGTTAAACTGGCGTAAAGCTTGCGGTAATTGAGAATAAGATGGGAAAAACCTTTTATCGCCACATAAGTTACTTTGATTGATTATCAATCTTCCATGTACATTTTCCAAAACAGAGAAAAAGTTTGTCTTGTTAACGACACCGCCAGAGCACATTGATATATTAATCATCGGCTATTGGATGTCAAACATTTGGTCATTTTCACATATAGTCTTAGAGAGGAAACCCTCAACATTGTTCCATAAGTAGCAAGGGATCTTTTATATCCACCATCACACAGAGAGAATAGTACATACGGCCTTTGATTTACCAGTCGTGGTCCACTGGCTGGAGCGAGAAATAGCCCAATGAGCCCACCGACGGGGATCGATCCCAACAAATTCTAAAAAGGGCAATTTGAGTTTGTCAAAGGCAATGAGCCGAGCTCCCAAAGAAAGCGAGATCGGTAGAGGGTTTGAGGGAAGGAAGGAAGGAAATGTTTTATTTAACGACGCACTCAACACATTTTATTTACGGTTATATGGCGTCAAACATATGGTTAAGGACCACACAGATATTAAGAGAGGAAACCCGCTGTCGCCACTTCATTGGCGACTCTTTTCGATTAGCAGCAAGGGATATTTTATATGCACCATCCCACAAACAGGGTAGCACATACCACGGCCTTTGATATACCAATCGTGGTGCACTGGCTGGAACGTGAAATAGCCCAATGGGCCCTCCGACGGGGATCGATCCCACAACGACCGCGCATCGAGCGAGCGCTGTACCACTGGGCTACGACCCGCCCCCGGGTTTGGGGAAATGCTCACCGGAAAAGTTTCAAATAAAGATGCCCAGTGACGCTTTTTCAAGGCAATATATGTGGCGCTAAATAAAATAACATACGGCTGGGTCAAAGGTCAAATTGCAGTTAACACAACCAGTCCTACCATTACATTGGTAATAAATGTGACAGTCAAATTTAGTTTTATGTGAGCATTTCATATAGTATCACTGTTTCAAGTAGTCTTGTACTTGAACCACGCTTGAGGTACCCAGTGTCGGATCCAGCTTGAAATCGTACAGGGGTCACAACGATACTATGAAACTGGCGGATGGATGATAGTAACATTGCAATTTTATATTGTCAAAACAAGCAGGGTCGGATTCATGATTGTTCTATGGAGGGAATGCAACGCTTAAAAAGCAGACCCGCGGGGGGGGGGGGGGGGGGGGGGGGGGGGGGGGGGGGGGGGGAGAATAATTTTTGGGTGTTTGTTTTTTTGATAACCTTTACATCTCGACTGAATGTAAAAGTTGTAGCGAGACTAACGGATCGAGATTAACGGCGAGAGTTATAGTAACCGGCAAATAACATTTGAATCATGCCCCCGGACCCCCCCCCCCCCATACCTCGCGCCTTTAGCGCTCGTTCAATTGGCCCCCCCCCCCCCCGAATATGAACCAAGTGGACCTTTTCTATTTTGTTTTTGCACCACCAGAAACTCCATATGTATAAACCTGTATGTTTTAGTTCTGAAAGCGGACCATTTGCTTCAGTGGTGTGTGTGTGTGTGTGTGTGTGTGTGTGTCCGAACCCCCGTCCCCCCCCCCCCCCCCCCCCCCCCAGCTTACGCCCCTGAACTGATCACTGTAAACATGTTCCCTCTAAAAACCAATAAATGCATTATTATATTAAACTGCTAAACACTGGCTTTTTCAAGGTACTTCGACCTTTGGAGTGGATGCGCACCTCCAACACCCGCGAAGGCAGATCCTACAATTAAAACAAACAAACAAATGAACTGACTGAACGCTTTGACCTCTATTTCTTGTATGATGTCTATCCATTCAGGCGTAATATTGTAGGGGGGGGGGGGGGGCACGGTCTTCTTCAGTCAAATAGCTGTCGTCATTAGATCCAGTATAAATCTTAGAGCCCGCTCAGATATTTTACGTTTATAAACAACAAACATTTAAAATAAATCACTGAACGCTTACCTCTATTGTATGTCAAAATTCAGCGATTCTGTTTGCAATAGCTTCGTCGTTAGATATATCCAGAGCCATGACAGATATTGTACGTTTATACACATTTAAAATAAATATGATTATAATGTCAAAAAGCGATTCTGTTTGCAATATCGCTTTGACATCAATCATATGCATATTAAAATGTTAAAGCATTGTTGACGTCACGCCAAAGCATTGTTGATGTCATGTCAAAGGAATGTTGACAATTTTATGGTAACGTTTCCGGCCATTTACGTTACTTTACGGAAAGTGTTAAAATACCATTGAAATACGCACCACAGCACCCTCCCCTAGTATAATTTTAATGGGAATCCTAATTCAGGTGCTTGCACAATTTGCTGAGCTTAGACTAATGAAATCAAAAGATATTTCAGGATCACAGCAGGGTTAATAATTATTTCCAAATGAGGGGTCACGGGATACCAGGTGCCTCCTCCCCTCTGGATCCGCGCCTGGCACCTGTAAAACTAAGTAGATGTATATCGAAAATGAGCGAAGAAAGGTTCCACTTGCTTCAGTTAATACTTTGGGGGAGGAGTTGGAGTATTCATATTTTTTATGGGTCATAATTTGGTGGAGGATATATCGCATATATATAGTGTTTTTAACTACATACGCTAACATTGTCGCCTATGGCGTTTTATTTGATATAGTACACCCTATAGTGTTGTATATAGTGGATGATGAATTTAAAAAAAGAAGAAAAAAAAGTTATTAAAATGGCACTTGTAACGGACAAGGGGGGAGGTCACGCGATCCGTTTAACCCCCTCCGGATTCGCCATTGCTATCAATAACTGAAAAAGAAACCCCTATTGCGAATGAGTGAATGTTTATCGACACCCCAGCACAAAAAAATACATCGGCTATTATTCTGTTGCGATGCGAACTCTTTGCAGCGGTGCGAATTCTATTAATTCTGACAACGTGCTACGACAGAGTACACGGAAAGCCCGATGAGAGAAGCAGATTTTTTGGTTTCTTGTTGTGTTTTAGAAGCTGCTCACTGTATGCCGTGTCACATCTTTTAATTAGATCTTCTCTTCTGATCAAATAACTTAAGAAATTTTTTTTTTCAACTCATGGACGTATAACATGGTTTGGCAAACAATGACGTTAAAACACGGGGTAAGTTTTTATCTCCACGTTGTAAAAATAAATAAAAAAACGTTTTTAAAAATGTGTTTAAAATTTCAACCCCTATAAAAAATAACCCCAAAAAACAAACCCCTAACAAAAAACAAGAAAAACCCCACAACAAATATACCAACAAACACACACACACACGCACACACACACACACACACTAAACTCACAAAAAAACAGACCTCCATAGAAGTGAAAGTTTACATATAATAATAAAAAGTAAATAATATACTAGAGACAAAACAACAACATTGTTTATGTTTTGAGAGATAATGTTCTATCGAACTACTCAGCAATGGCATAAGTATTGAGAAACCAAAATGGCTACCATAATCATAACAAATATACATGGGTACCATGGAACAAAAAATTAGCTGAACATTTTCTGTTGATCATATTAAGATGAGCAAATTAGTTACTAATTAATCGTCATAATATATGTTTTGGTCATGGGTAAGAATAAGTAATTGCTTCTAGATTATTCTGGCTATGCTTATAACCAAATTGGCTGCTTATCAATATGGCCATTGTGACAACGTTCATGAGGTTGGACATGAACGGATTGGTATTGTTGGCATCACATTGAAACCTGAAGCCTGAACAGCTGGGCATACGGCTTACATTCATGCAGTGCCATCATTAATGACCTGAACGAGACGAGTTTCGATGAAGATCCATCAGCACACACCTATCTCAAGGAGGAAATGGAAGCCAGACTAAAACATGATGCCAAGGACAGAAATGTACTGCAGAACACTATAGAGCTCTTTACAGACCCTTTAGATCTAGATCAGCATCCAGATGGATTGGTTAATGCAGTAACTGGAAAGATTGTGGTCCACCCATCTATAAATGTTAACAATGCTGTTGTACTGGACAAAACAGCGATGAAATCATTCGATAACACTAGATTGGTGTGGCTTCCAAAACGTTTGACACATAAACCATCTACGTCAGAGACATGTGTCTTATAAAATATACTGATAAACTATTGGCTCATAGGCTATCAGGTCTTACATCGACGTTTGATGCAAATGGAGAAATGCGTGAAGCGAAAACAAAAAAAATCCAAGAATTTCCTTAAATTAATGGTATCAAGCAGAATTGCCGAGAAGGACATAGATGTAGAATCTGAATGGCTGTGTCGTGTTCTACCTTCAGTTACAAAGGCACGGGCCGGAATCAACAAAACAGAGACAAAGAGTTGAGAGCAAGTATGCTGTACGCTCTATGGAACACCACTCGTCTCATTCTTATGGACGTTGTTATTAATAAACTGGCATTTTGCACTCGCGTTTGTTTATAGCTTTTGGTTCTATTCAGTGAATCGTTATATCTTCTATGTTACTATATTTCCATATAAATACTAACGCGTTTCATATCCTTTTTGTGTGAGTATATATTTTTCTTTTATTATTTATATATTATGGAAATATCTGAATATGTATATATTTTAAAAGAAAAATAACAACTAACCCCCTACCCTCCAAAACACTTTCCCAACGCCTCAAAACAACATCAGTAACAACACCAGCAACAGCAGGAGCAGCATCAAAAATAACACCAACAAAAACACGCCAGTAACAATCTTGCACCTAGTCAGCTCTGTTTGTCAGCCTTTGGTATAAAACTAGGCGGAAAGCCAGACTTAGGAGCAATACCAGAAATAGTAATTGCACGCCTTGTTCGTCTGAAGGTAACACCGGTCCTGTATGTAATCAATTTATAAACAAAACTCCTATATGAATGTCTCACGCTAAGATGGTCATATCTGTTGATTATGATGTCTTGTTGTCCAGTGTGTGATGGTAAGATAATCATGTCTGTTCATCTGGATGTCCTGTTTTCCAATTGTGCGATGATGTTACGATAAACATGTCTGTTAATTAGGCTGTCTTTGTTTTCCAGTGTGCAGCGTTCTTCTCGTTCACGTGGGCGTTCGGCTGGTTCCTGTGTAAATTTGTCTTCTACATGCAGACAGTGTCAGTGCTCTGTTCAGTCATGACGTTAACGGTGATGAGCATAGAAAGGTAATTTAAAGGGACATTCCCGAGTTTGCTGCATTGTAAGATGTTTCCGACTAATAAAATAGTTCTACGATTAAACTTACATATTAAATATATTTTCTTGTTTAGAATATCAGCGTCTGTATATTCAATGTGTTTCTGGTCGTCTCAATATTCTAAGAAGCCCAAATTGGATTTCGTCTCGAAATAATTTCGTACGTATGAAAAAACTATATTTTAGGAAATAAAATGAAATTTAACCTAGTACAAATATTAGAACGATCAGAAACACATTTAATATACAGCCACTAATATTTTATGCAGAAAAATATATTTGATATGTAATTACAATCGTTAAAAAGTCTCTGTTAGTCGATAACATCTTTAAAATTGCAGCAAACTCAAGAATGCCCCTTTAAGCAAACTAACTGAAGAAATACTTTAGATTTAATAACCATTGGTTATTGGATATCAAACAGTTGGTAATTTTTAACACTAAGTCATAGAGGAAACGCGCTACAATTTTTTATTAGAAGTAAGGGATCTTTTAGATTCAGTTTTCAACAGATAAGACATCACGTACCACGACCTTTGATACACTAGTCGTGGGGCACTGGTTGGGACGGGGTGGGGAATACAATCAGAGAATGGGTCCACTAAGGTACTTCGATGCTACGACGCAAGCACACCAGGCGACCGCTCTACCGACTGAGCTAGATCCCGCTCCTGTTATGACGAATATCTAAGCAAATATTCAAATATAATTCCAATCTCTAAAAATCCCTTTATTATAAACCCTTGGATTGGTTAAATTCGTATCACGTGATGATAAAAACTGGCATTCATAGCACCATGAATCTCAGTTTAGCACTATTTTTGGCTATATAGCCGAAACTATTTTATGAATTATGTCAACCAAGGAATCCCCGAGGAATTTCCTTGAGATTCTATTTTTAGACATCAAACAGTAATCGTCTGCCGTCAAACTTGTAAACATCTAAAAATCTTCACATATAAATTATACCATACAAAATAGGTCGCTTCAGACATTTTTTATTAAAGGTTAAAAGTTATTGAAATTACTTACGTTACATGTTTATAGTGAATTCAAAATCCCACAGCTAAAAATCTATTTTGTCGATCCAAAAAAAGTGTATAATTCCAATGGAATTTGGTCTTTTACAAAAGCGATTTCAAAAACAAAATTCAGTCAGTTCATGCCAACCATTAGCAGTAACGCGCATTCAACGGCATTGTAGTATGGCGTACACGGTACACAACACATAGCCACTGCGATCCAATCTTTAAACGACTCGGGTTTTGAAACTAGGCATATCATGTACATGTCGGGACACAGGAACGAAGCTTCAATTCGAAGCTACAACAGAGAATGTTCCACTTTCCAAAAACGAAATATCAGCATGGCACTGTCAAATGTCACGGATACTTGTGTCGCACCACTTGAAGTCACACATGCCAAAACCATCCTGTGTTGCCACTTCCACAATTACAAGGCCAGTAAACACAGAAACTCGCGACACACCTGTTTCATCCATTTCCGGAAACATTGAAACCACTTTCTCCATGTCAAATCTATCAACACATGGAATTTTCACGCACTCAAATATTTTATAACTGTAATTTCAACGTCGTAATTGGTAAATCTGAACAGTAATCAAAAAATGGCGCCCATCCACAGTTCGTAGTTAAATATTCATACACCAACCGCTTCACATATAAATTATACCATACAAAATAGATCGCTTCAGACATTTTTATTACAGGTTAAAATTACTTACGTTATATGTTTCTAGTGAATTCAAAATGTTTCTACTTGGTATTGATATTTAATGCAAAAAATTAATATGAATTGTATTAATGATTGTAACATTGTCATTCACTCATTCGGCTATTGACGGAAAAAGCCGAAACTACCATAGGCATTCCGCTAATGTTGAGTATGAATTTCGTGTTAATAAAATAGTAAATAGTTGGAAAATAGAGTTCACTTTTTATTTTAAAGAGGTTTACATTAATGACATGGTTATGTGTTTGGAATTATAAGAATTGAACGTGAATATTTTTGAGTTTCATGCTAGTATGAAACGCAAAACCGCTTTACACACTTTAGTATGAATGGCTTCGCGCTAACGCGCTACGCCATTCATACAGTGTGTAAAGCGGTTTTGCGTTTCATACTAGCATGAAACTCAAAAAATTTCACGTTCAATTCTTAAATAAAACTAATATGTGGTACATTTATTCGCTTTGTTGTTTAAATGTTATGAAAAGAAATGAGTGGTAGATGATTTAAAATATTGCTGTTATATACAAAAAGTAAAATCCAACTTTTTGTTCTCATGCCTTGTATCAATTTAACAATTTAAAGGCACAGTAACACCCCCCCCCCCCTTTCATGCAAAACGGCGCGTACAGATAAAAAATAAACTGAATGATTGTTAAATTTACAAATATTCTGATTCATAAATAGAGAAATAACAAAAACCAAATCGAGAATAAATAAATAGCTAGAACGAACCTTAGTTGATGCTCTTAGAGATACCAGTTTCCTAACCCCAAATTTGACACACAGTAAATTCCCATACTATCAAAATCTAGTTAAGCACAATTCGATACAAAGGTCGAGCACTTTTACAGAAGAAATGAAAATGTCAAAAACGCAGAAGCAATGTTTCTTATTCCTATGAAATAATAAGTCACGACAATTGTCTGTAAGCCTATAAAAGATTCAGTTTGGACTCCATAATCATCTAGACAGAAACGTCGACTCATCACAGACGGAAATAAATAACAGATCAACAAATTTCGACATAACGGTGCTAGACTATATTTTGTAATCGGTGCAAAATCACAGCATTCCACGCGTCTGCGTGCTATTGATTTTGTCGTTTATGTATTAGATTAGATAGCTGTAATTTCCAGACACTTACAGGACATTTATGTCCACTTCGCAGACTGTAAATCTTTAAAAGTGGATAAGAAAAAAAAGAATATGCGTTAACAACACCAGCAATTGTCGTTTAAGCCTCGGCTACAAGGTGCCACTAATTGTGACGTTTGGTTTAGAGTGTTAAGAGTAGAAACTCGTCACCTTCCGATTCAATTTACCGAGATTTTCACTATTTAATCTCCGGGCTTAGATACGGAATATACCGCCATGGACGTAGACGTAGCCGTCGAACTCTTTTAACGTGCCAATATACCACAATAGTTTCAGGCACGTCCACCCTGGGCCCAACCTCTGAGTATGCAAGTGACTGAGTCAGGCACACATCCACTCTGGGCGCAACCTCTGGGTATGCCAGTGACTGAGTCAGGCATGTCCACCCTGGGCCCAACCTCTGAGTATGCCAGTGACTCAGTCAGGCACATCCACTCTGGGCCCAACCTCTGGGTATACCAGTGACTCAGTCAGGCATGTCCACCCTGGGCCCAACCTCTGAGTATGCCAGTGACTCAGTCAGGCACATCCACCATGG
This sequence comes from Gigantopelta aegis, assembly GCF_016097555.1. Lineage (NCBI taxonomy): Eukaryota > Metazoa > Mollusca > Gastropoda > Neomphalida > Peltospiridae > Gigantopelta > Gigantopelta aegis. The sequence continues at coordinate 40,723,315 of NC_054704.1, read as the reverse complement.
GCCCAACCTCTAAGTATGCCAGTGACTCAGTCAGGCACGCCCACTCTGGGCCCAACCTCTGTGTATGCCAGTGACTGAGTGAGGCACATCCACCCTGGGGCCCAACCTCTGAGTATGCCAGTGACTCAGTCAGGCACATCCACCATGGGCCCAACCTCTGGGTATGCCAGTGACTCAGTCAGGCACATCCACCATGGGCCCAACCTCTGAGTATGCCAGTGACTGAGTGAGGCACATCCACCCTGGGCCCAACCTCTGAGTATGCCAGTGACTCAGTCAGGCACATCCACCATGGGCCCAACCTCTGAGTATGCCAGTGACTTAGTCAGGCACATCCACCCTGGACCCAACCTCTGAGTATGCCAGTGACTCAGTCAGGCACATCCACCCTGGACCCAACCTCTGGGTATGCCAGTGACTGAGTGAGGCACATCCACTCTGGGCCCAACCTCTGAGTATGCCAGTGACTGAGTCAGGCACGTCCACCCTAGGCCCAACCTCTGAGTATGCCAGTGACTCAGTCAGGCACATCCACTCTGGGCCCAACCTCTGAGTATGCCAGTGACTGAGTGAGGCACATCCACCCTGGGCCCAACCTCTGAGTATGCCAGTGGCTGAGTCCAGGGCAGAACCGCCTTGGAGAATATAAAGTTTTATCTGCAATTACATTAAGAAGTTAAAGAATAATTATGCTATAACAAAAGGGAAATATACAAGTTAGGATAGCAACAGAGTACATAATATCGTTCAACAGAGTACATAATATCGTTCAACAGAGTACATAATATCATTCAATAGAGTACATAATATCGTTCAATGACAACCGTAGTCATTTCACTTCAACTTATTTTCGTGCTTATATCCAATTAAGGTTCAAACACGCTGTCCTGAGCACACACCTCTGCTATCTGGACTGTCTGTCAAGGACAGTAGGTTACTTGTTAGTGGTTAATGAGTGAGACGAGGGTCCAGTGGTCTTACACCTACCCACTGAGTCATTAAAACTCGCTTTGGGTGGGAGCCGGTACCGGGCTGCGAACCCTGTAACTACCAGCCTGTAGTACGACGGCTTAACCACTGCGCCACCGAGGCCGGTGTTGTGTTTCAATACATCATTTGAAATGGTATATACATATATATATAGATAGGTAGATAGATAGATAGATAGATAGATAGATAAATAGAGGCGAGTTGTTCCTATGCTTGTTTCCGTATAGAGTTTAGTTTAATTATCGGGTTATTTAATTATTCAAAAATTATGCTTTTTAAAATCACAATTAAATGTAAACATAGCGAAATATTTGCAACTATGATAATGCATCTCTAATTCTAGTACTTTTAAAATATATCGTTATAAACTTTCCTCTATTTTTAACAGTAAATGAGTCGGTTCTTTTGTAACCCAGTTTTTTCCCCCCTCGTTTCTTACCCATGGGCTCATTTCGCGTGAGCATAAATACAAAAAAAAAAAAAAAAAAAAAAAAAAAAAAAAAACAGATTTGTTTTTTTACCAGCTATTGAGATCACGGATTGTTAAATACATATGTGTGTCGGTGCAGTAACATCAAATCCAGCCACCTGCCACTTTCGCGTATTTATATATTATTTGATACTGACTGGTTCACCGGGGATTGACGGATGGTGATATATGAGGGCCTTTTCCGCCTATCATACCTCAGGGGAGAGTTCAAATTGTGAGCTACATTTAACAAAGGAAAACTGACCTAAGTAAACCAACGTGCAGAGAGGAACTATTTTGATCTGGGAAAAAATAACATTAACCGATTTCATTGTGAAGATAAAGAGAGGAAATTGAATTGTGTGAAATTTTTACCAGAGGCTTGCTGCTGTCAGATGCTAGTAATTAGATGACCATTAGAGGAAATGTTGTTCTGGACGTTAAGTCCGAGACTGACATCACGGTATGCGTGCAGCCACGTTAAGTCCGTGCCTCATATTGGGCAGTACGAGATATCACGTTAGTTGAAATCTCACGTCACGCAAATATGTAACGGTGTTACACCACGTTACGTCCGACAGTAACGTCACGTAATACGTGACACAACGTTAATTTCGGGTCTTAAATCACGCAATACGTGACACAACGTTAAGTCCGACTAGCACATCACGCTATCATAAAACTATGCTAGTCCCAAGTCTCACGTCATGCATAACTTAACACCACGTTACGAGTAATTTTCGCATCTCATAATGCGTGACACCATGTTAATTCCAACTGTCACATCACGTAATACGTGACATCACGTTAATTCCGATTATCACATCACGTAATACGTGACACCACGTTAATTCAGACTGTCACATCACGTAATACGTGACACCACGTTAATTCCGACGGTCACATCACGTAATACGTGACACCACGTTAATTCAGACTGTCACATCACGGCGGTAGAGCACTCGCCTAGGGTACTTGGTTTGAATTACTTTGGTTGACCCATTCACTGACTGACTTTTCCCCCGTCCCAACCAGTACCCAATGACTGGTATACCATAAATTGTAATCTGTGCTGCCCTGTCTGTGAAAAAGTACATATAAAAGATCCCTTGCTGCTAATCGGAAAAAGTAGCGGGTTTCCTCTGTGTCCAAATGCTTGACATCCAATGGCCAGTGATTAATAAATCAACGTGCTCTAGTGGTGTTGTTAAACGAAACAAACCTTAACTTTCTCTGTCAGTGTGAGAAAATTAAAATTAATAGCCGCTAATAAAACAATGTTATGGAGGTGTTGTTTGGTAGATAATTCATTTCCTTTCCATTTTAAAGAACATACGTGAAAAATGTTTTGTTGTAATGAAAGAAAGAAAAAAGAGTTTTATTTTATTGAAGCTCTCGACACATTTTATCTGGCGTCAGACATATGGTTATGGACCATACAGATAATGAATCAAGCCACCCGCTGTCACCTAAAGTTAAGGACCACACATACAATGAATCATATCATCCGCTGTCACCCATAGTTAAGGAAAGACAGCTAATGAATCAAGTCACACGCTGTCACCCATAGTTAAGGACAGACAGCTAATGAATCAAGTCACACGCTGTCACCCATAGTTAAGGACGGACAGCTAATGAATCAAGTCACACGCTGTCACCCATAGTTAAGGACGGACAGCTAATGAATCAAGTCACCCGCTGTCACCCATAGTTAAGGACGACAGCTAATGAATCAAGTCACCCGCTGTCACCCATAGTTAAGGACGAACAGCTAATGAATCAAGTCACCCGCTGTCACCCATAGTTAAGGACCACACAGATAATGAATCAAATCACCTGCTATCACCTCTAGTTAAGAACCACACAGATAAATATAATGAATCAAGTCATCCGCTGTCACCTATAGTTATGAACCACACAGATAATGGGAAAAGAAACCCGCTGCCACCTCTCCATGTGCTATTCTTTTCGATAAGCAGCAAGGGATCCTATATATTATGCACCATCCCACAGACTGGGTAGTACATACCACGGCCTTTGATGTACCAGTCGTGGAGCACTGGCTGGAACGAGAATGACGGCAAATGGGCCCACTGACACTGATGGAGATCGACCCGATCAGGCGAGCACTTTACCACTAGGCTACGTCCCGCCCCTTGTTGTAATGAGTGTGTGTATTTTATTTAACGACACCACTAGAGCACATTGGTTTATTAATCTTCGGTAATTGGATGTCAAACATTTAGTAATTCTGACAGGTAGTCAGAGAAAAGCCGCTACACTTTTGCTAATGCAGTAAGGGATCTGTTATATTCACCATCCCACAGACAGGATAGCACATACCACGGCCTTTGATATACCAGTCGTGGTGCACTGGCAGGAACGAGAAATAGCTCAGTGAGCCCACCGACGGGGGTCGATCCTAGACCGACCACGCATCAAGCGAGCGCTTTACCACTGTGCTACGTCCCGCCCTTATTGACAGTTATCGTCAACTGTTGACCATAACTGTTAATAACGATAACACACGACTTTATTAAAACTGTAGTTGTGTATGTATTTTGCCTTTGGTAAATGATGTTGGTGAATATGGTGAAGCGATATCGCAACCTTTAAAAAGAGAGCTATTTTGAGAGAAACAAATGTTACGACACAAGAAGCCCAAACTTGAAACACTAATTGTATTAAATAAAACACCGTTATGTCAGATCCCTAAACTCGAAGCTATGTTTGATGTAACAAAACATCGTTATGTCACGAGGCTGTAATTTGAGTGAATGAAACACATACTGCGAAGTAGAGTTTGACTTGAAATTGGTTTAACATGTTCATATACCACTAAGGTTTCGAGCCAGGGGCACGATCCGGGACAGAACGCGAACTAGAGAGATTTATTTAATGTCTGCATTAACGTAGCTCGAGTGTCGTGTTGCGTACTTTATATTGAAAACAGTTCCATTTCACAAGCAAACAGTCGTCATGTTACATCATCGTATTATGTTTAAAACACACAGTTTCCTATATCTGATGCAACAGACCTTTAGATAAATATCATTTTCGAGTTCAGTAATGACATTAAGCTTCATGTTAGTGAAGAGTACAAACGTTACAAGAAGAAACCCAACACCTTTGTATAAGCCATAAATCAAACCAAAAAAAAAAATCACCTTTCTTTTTAATGCATTCCTGCAGACGGACATAATACATGTTTTCTAAAATAGCACCGTGTATGAAGATGTAAAAAAAAAAAATCACTGACGTAGCCAGGGTATTATATGGAGGTGGGGGCACCCGCAATGGCTATGAGTCATGTTATGGGCAACAGGAACAAATATAACGTGGTGGGGTAAAACAAAAAGAAGTGTGATGGAGGTGGAGGTGGTTGTATTGCCCCCATGCCCCCCCCCCCCCCCCCCCCCCCCCCCGGCTACGTCAGTGTAGTTGAGGGAACCAAATGATCTCACAGAGTGAACAGCACATAGTATGACCTTTGATATACCTGTCGTGGGGCATTGGTTAGGACGAAAAAAACCCAATGCATCTCAGGCGAGCGATCTGCCGACTGAGATATGTATGACAATATAAGTACTATGTTTTATTAAATTATGTAGAGCATGAAAAGATGACACGCAACGTAAATGTGTTTGGAACTACATGTTTTTATGTTTAATTTTGTCTTGTTTTTTGTTGTTGCAGGTTTATAGCAATCATATTTCCACTGAGAGCCAAATCTCTATGTACGGGTGCGCATGCGCGAATAGTAATCATCGTTTCGTGGATTCTGTCGTTCTTCATGGCCACACCCATTTTAGTGGGACAGGTAACTTTCATTTATTTTAACTTATTTTCGTGCTTATATCCAATTAAGGTTCAAGCACTCTACCCTGGACACACACCTCAGCTACCTGGGCTGGCTGTCCAGGACAGTGGGTTAGTTGTTAGTTGGTTAGTGGTTAGTGAGAGAGAAGAGGGTGTAGTCGTCTTACACCTACCCATTGAGCCCTTAAAAACTCGCTCTGGGTGGGAGCCGGTACCGGGCTGCGAACCCTGTACCTACCAGCCTGTAGTCCGATGGTGTAACAACGACGCCACAGAGGCCGGTGGACAGGTAACTAACTTGGATTACACTGTGGGCCGAATTTACAAGGCCTGTTTGTGTCTTACTATACAATGCTTAAACACCTCCGTCTAAAAAAAAACCCATCTTCATAAATCAAGGCTAATATTCGTTCCTCGTATTCAGCCTTGATACATGTTGTCAAGAAATCGTGCCACAAAATGCTTAAATTTCATTGGATGCGATGAGATCTGATTGCAACGAATCGCAACGCTCCTTGTAGATTCCCTTGTTATTGTAAACAAAGATGGCAGCGTCAGCGTCCGGCGGTTAATTTTTAATATTGCTTTCAACATTGTCACATGTTACCGATGCTGTGATTGGTCAGCGATGTCATCGTGTAAGGGACATAATCGGTGTTACAAATTTTCTTCCAATAGAGGGCGCTAGTAGTGGATATCAGTAATCTTGACTACATGTATCAAGACTGAATACGAGGAACGAATATTAGCCTTGATTTATGAAGATGAAAAAACCCAGGCTTCGTGAATTCGGCGCTCTGCATTTCACTTTCGTAGGATAAAAGAGAACAATACACTATTACACGCATACCTTTATTCGACAGTACACGAGGAACACGAAACGATAATGTACAAATAACAAAACATAGTTTATGGAAGCTGTCTTTTCTCTATTTTGACTTCCATCCTATTTCTTCTAGATCTGGTAGAGCCTCCTATCTTTCAATTTCTTTCATTGTCAACCTCCACGTCCCAGTCCTTGTCTCTCTAGTGGTCGACGCCGAGTCTGTCCTTGTCTCTCTAACCGCGATATGTTCATGTATCGTATGGCCATCCGTGATAAACACCTGTCATTTCCCATCAGCTTTAGCTGTGGGCTACTTTGACCATTTTGGAAAGTGTTCAACGTTTCAGTGATTAAAAGACACGTGTAGGCTAATCATCTATTATGTCTATTCACCCCTTCTACCCACGACAGGGATCGAGGGTGTCAGTTGAATGCAGGAAAGAAGCTCATAATTTTACAAGAAGCCAAAATGTACAAATTAATACTAATAGATTCAAATACAATACTAGTATACATATACTACAACACTGACTCAATGATTTTAAATTGTTTTTAATATCTTGCTTGTGAATGATAGCATTTCTGGAGATTATAAATAAATATCAATATACACATGTAATTGTTGAAGTACTTTGAAAGCTAATATAAACGAAAGTATATTTATGACAAAAGAGCGACCAAAGGGAATTCATAATATATCTACATACATTAACATATTCTATATGAGATTTTGTTTGGAATTTAACAAGCAAGAAGCAACATATGAAGACATCCCCCCCCCCCCCCCGAATATCCGTATGCCTGTGTCTTCCTACTTGTTTTTCCTTCTTTCTATCTATTTACCTGTCTATACATCTATCTTTGTATGTGTATCTGTCTGTTTATTACACTATACGAAAATGAGAAAAGTTGAATATAAAACGGCTATTCCTTACTGAAATGGACATGACATAAACATTATGTTCCCGTGTTGAAAACATTGGATAAAAATGTAACAGAAAAAACAATTGTTTACCGAAGGGAAGGCACGCCACATGGATATATATATATGGATATATATATATATATATAATATATATATATTGTGATCTGTAAATGTGGCAATTCTTAAAATAAATAAATAAATAAATAAAAACAACAACAACAACAACAACAACCACTTAAAAAACCAAACCAAAAAAACAAACAAAACCAAAACCAAAACAAATCACTACTACAGAAATTGTGCAACTAAAATAAAGAAATGTTTATTAATTTGTATTGTTAACTTTCATGTTATTATATTTCCCCCCAGAAACACAAGGAGGTTGGAGATATTCGCAAGGCCTACTGGTGTGTGAAGGAGTGGTCGAAGCCGAGCCTGGCCATCGTATTCGAGGTGTACATGCTCGTGGTGATCTTCGTCATACCGGTGCTCGTCATGATAATGGCTTACACCGCCATCTGTGTCGAACTCTTCCGAATGTCCAAACTCCGCACGGGCATGGGCATCAACAAGTACGTCGTTTTGTCTGGGTACACGGGGAAATCTCTCTCTCTCTCTCTCTCTCTCTCTCTCTCTCTCTCTCTCTCTCTCTCTCTCTCTCTCTCTCTCTCTCTCTCTCTCTCTCTCTCTCTCTCTCTCTCTCTCTCGGCCTCGATGGCGTCGTGGCAGGCCATCGGTCTACAGGCTGTTAGGTACTGGGTTCGGATCCCAATCGAGGCATGGGATTTTAAATCCAGATACCGACTCCAAACCCTGAGTGAGTGCTCCGCAAGGCTCAATGGGTAGGTGTAAACCACTTGCACCGACCAGTGATCCATAACTGGTTCAACAAAGGCCATGGTTTGTGCTATCCTGCCTGTGGGAAGCGCAAATAAAAGATCCCTTGCTGCTAATTCGGAAGAAAAGAGTAGCCCCATATAGTGGCGACAGCGGGTTTTTCCTCTCAAAATCTGTTTGTGGTCCCTTAACCATATATCTGACGCCATATAACCGTAAATAAAAATGTGTTGAGTGCGTCGTTAAATAAAACATCTCTCTCTCTCTCTCTCTCTCTCTCTCTCTCTCTCTCTCTCTCTCTCTCTCTCTCTCTCTCTCTCTCTCTCTCTCTCTCTCTCTCTCTACCTGCCTCTCTCTCCTCTCTCTTCCTTCCTCCACCCTGTCTCTCTTTTTCTCTCTCCCTCCTTCCACCAATCTAATGACTTTTATAATAATGGCCAGTTGAGTACGCCAGTAGTCCACTCAAATAATGTCTTGGAATAGACTGCAGATGATGCTAATGATCATGATTAAGTAAATAAATATTATGGCAGTGATGATGATCATCATCATCATAAAGCGTGCAATTTGGCTTTATGTCCTTTATGCGCAGAACAAAGGTCAAGTGGTCAGTGTACCGACTTCCGGCTGTTAATAACTGCTATAACGAGTCGACTGCTTATTGTAGTGTGAAATCGTTATCGTCTCATATTTAAATTATTTAGCAGCTTTCATTTCGAGGAGGATATTAGGGTATCTATTTAGGTCTATGTCTATGTAGAAAAAAAAAAAAAGGTTGTACTAGTACTTTGGAAACTGTTTACTACAAAGTGATGTTCGGGTGCCTTTAAAAATGTTACAAAGCAAATCTTATTTATTAGCAAACAAATCGACTGATCAAGATAAATTAAAATATTTACTAAAATCCGTTAACATGTACTTGATGGCAAGGGCATTATTAGACATTAAATTAAAAACTAAGCACGTTTCGAATGTAATATTGGTATTGCAGTGCTCTCTCTCTCTCTCTCTCTCTCTCTCTCTCTCTCTCTTTCTCTCTCTTCTCTCTCTCTCTCTCTCTCTCTCTCTTCTTTCTCTCTCTCATCTCTATCCTCCATAACATAAATGGATGAAAGTAGTAGTGATCAAATAGTAAAGGCAATAAACTCACTAAAGAGTCATTAGTAATTAGAAACGACGACATTAAATATCTGTATGAGCATTCAAATAGATCTTGGCCATTATATTCCTCACTTAATTAACAGGTGCTACTATCCATTCCTTCCTTCCTTCCTTCCTTCCTTCCTTCCTTCCTTCATTCATTCATTCATTCATTCATTCATCCATCCATCCATCCATTCATTCATTCATTCATTACACAGGTCAACCGTCCCAAAGCTGCAAAAAAAAACAATTAAAAATTCAGACCAAGCACTCCAAAATACATGTCTCGAATTCGGAGATATATATATTTTCCTGGAAATAATTAAATTTAGGAGTAACACGCACTTTACCTCTTAAATGGTGCCTTTAATTCAATTGTACGCCTTGCCATATGCCTTGTTGAGTTTACACGGACGGAGGCATAAAAAGGTGATTCGATTACCACCGCCTCACGTAAGGGGAATTTGGGTGCTGTGCTCCGTGGTAACAACAAAGGCGCAGTGACGATACGATAAATGAGGCTATTAGCAAAATGGGATTTGGGAAACAACATAAAATAGAGCCTGTTGCTGACATGCCCATGTTTAACGGCGGGGGTCTGCACCGTTGGTGACGATGGACGTGTCATACTGACCTTCCGTACATATAGGTTAACTGACTTTCAACAGAAATTAGCTGAGCCGATCGTCATATCATCGGTTTTAAAGAGTGGTAGGTGCGGGGTTCGCATACCAGTGCTGGTTCCAACGAGAACGAAAACGTTAAAGTTTGTTTTGTTTAATAACACCACTAAAGCACTTTGATTTATTAATCATCAGCTATTGGATGTCAAACATTTTGTAATGTTGGCCCGTAGTCTTCAGAGGAAACCCGCCACACTTTTTCCATTAGCAGCAAGGGATATTTTATGAGCACATATTGGACAGCACAGAGCATGGGCTTTGATATACTAGTCGTGGGACACTGGTTAGGACGGGGGAAAACAAAAACAGTCAGAAAATGGGTCCACTTAGGAGATTCGATCGTATGACGAACGCAAATCAGGCGAGCGCTCTACCGACTGAACAAGAACGAACGCTCCCAATCAGAACGAACGCTTCCAATCAAACGAACGCTCCCAATCAGAACGAACAAAATTGAAGAAATGAAATGCCTGTTTAAAGGCGCAAAACCCTAGTTTTTAA